>NW_027438996.1:0-107357 GCF_040939455.1 Microcebus murinus | reverse complement strand
GAGCCTTCTGGGGGACCCGTGCTGAGAGAGGTTGTGGGCATGGCCCGCTGGGGCTCTGCCCGACCCAGGGCTGAGAGATGCAACCTCCCAGCTCTGGGTCCCTGCAGGGGAAGCGTTGGCAAGCACAGGGCCAGTCCTCCAAAGGCCCAGGTGCAGGGAGCCCAGGCCAAGCAGCCTGTGGAAGAAGCCACCCCGGGAACACGACTGCAGGCCACGGCCCTTCCCACCTCCTCCTCCTCCTCCTCCTGCTCCTCCACCCCCCCCGACCTCCCACCCCCCCACCCCACCCCCCGACATGGCGCAGGGCTCAGAGACACCTCAGACACTTGCTACCCAAAGTGCAAAGGGCATCAGTTGCTCCTCCAAACCCCCCCCCTGCCCAGCAGACCGCGTTGTCCAGCCAGCCCCCGGGCCTCCCTGGGGTGCCCAGCACAAAAGTGCAGACAACCACCGGACCCTCAATCTCAGTTTTCGGATGTTTTTGCCACTCTAAGGACCCGCAGGCCAGCTGGGCCTTCTGGCAGGACAGAGAGCCCCGGAATCCGACGTGGAGAGCTGGGTGTACGTCCCCACGAGGAGGCGGTCCCCACCTCCGCGGCTCTCCCCTTGCGGGGGGGAAAAGCAGCCACGGGGCCTCAGAGAAGACACCAGGCTGGGCGCCCTCCCCACAGTGGGGGCACGTCCCCCGCAGGCCACTTAGCGCCGGCCGCCGGCCGGCGGACGGTTGGGTGGCGCGAGACGCTGCGGCCGCCCTGCTACCGGGTTCCTGGGAGGGCGTCCTGGAACCAGCGTCCACACCAAGCCCTTGGAAGGCCCAGGCGACGGAGGAGCCCCGTCAGGCAGGGGCCGAGGACGGTGACGGCCCCGGGCGGGGAGGAGCGTGTCAGGCAGGGGCAGAGGACGGTGACAGGTGACAGGCCGGGCGGGAAGGAGTCAGTCAGGCAGGGGCCGAAGATGAGACGGGCTGGGTAAGGGTTAGGGTTAGAGTCAGGGCACAAGTCACAATCGCAAAGACCTGGAAGCGACCCGAGTGCCCATCGACCCACGAGTGCGTAAATGAAATGTGGCGCGTGGACACCACGGAGTGCTATTCAGCTAGGAGGAGCAGCGGTGAGAGGGCACCTCTCGTGGTTCTCCTGGCCAGAGCTGGAACCCGTTCCAGTAAGCCAGGTAGCCCAAGAATGGACACACGAGCACCACGTGCTCGCGCTCACCAGCAAATGGGTACGAACCGATGGACACCTAAGTGGACACAGAGGAATCACCTTCATCGGGTGGGTGTCGGGCGGGTGGGGGGAGGGGATGGGCATACACCTCCATTAGGAACGGGGTGGGTGCGCACCGACTGGGGGATGGGCGCACTTGAGGCTCTGACCCGAGGGGGGAGGCTGGGAGAGGGCAACGTACCCGACCTTAACATTGGTACCCCCACAATACGCTGGAACAACATCAGAGGTAAATGAATAAGAACACAGGGGGGAGGGGGGCACGGGCAACACATGTCACCTTAATACTTGGACTCCCATCATCTGCTTGAAAAGAGAGAGAAAAGAAAATGCAATCATAGAGATAAGAGACACTTTTTAAACATAATGAATCCGAAGAGAAAAGTAAAAGGAGGCCTGTGGAGCAGGTCTGGGTGTGACTCCGGATCCCCCAACATCAGGTGCCACCACCAAAGATTCCTACGTGTAGCCCATAGAACCCCAAAAGCAACGGGACGAGTTCTGGTCACATACTCCCTCAAAATGACATCCTGGCCTTCTTCTGGAACTCCCTCCCCTCTCAGACTCTCAAGGTTTCCTCCAGCGTGTCGGTTCCCACAGAGCAGACCTTTGGTCTGAGACCTGACAGTCCAGAAGCCACGCATGCTGCCGCGTGACGGCGGTGTCGCGGCTTGGGACAAGAGGAGGCCCCACGGTGCGGGCTGGGGCGCCAGGCACCGCGGCGGGCGCTGAGGGTGGGGGTGACCCCCACCCCGGGCCGCCGACTCGCTCCCAGAAAGGGGACAGAACAAGAGGCAAAACAAAAAAAAAAAAAAGAAGAAGCCTACGGCACCCGGTATTCCCAGGCGGTCTCCCATCCAAGTACTAACCAGGCCCGACCCTGCTTAGCTTCCGAGACCAGACGAGATCGGGCGCGTTCAGGGTGGTGTGGCCCTAGACGGCGGAGGGCGCCCCTGCCCCGCTCAAGAAGCCGAGCCTCTCTGCGCTTCCCCGCCGCCTCCTCCCCCCGCCCCAGGCCCCGCGCCGGCGCTGACCCGCACCGGGCCGGGCCTGTTGAGTTCACCGGCCAGGTCCGGCGGGCTCCGAGGGACGGGGGTGACAGGCGGGGCGGGGCGGGCAGGGAGCGGCGGGCCGGGGTGGGGGGCTGTCTCTCTATACACACACACACACACACACACACACACACTCACACTCACTCACTCACACTCACACAAGATGCGCCTCCACGGCTGGACTCGCCAAGGTGGAGACCTTCCAGCCCCCTTCCTCTCCTCGCCTGGCCCACCCCCAGCTCGTGGCCGCCGCCGCCGCCGCCGCCGCCGCCGATTGCACACGCGCGGGTCGCCCGCCCTTTGACCCCAGGCAGGGTCCGCCATCCCCGACAACCCCTTTCAGCTGCGCCCCCCACCCTGTGGGTGGGCTGCCGCCTATTCCCCCGGGCCCGGGCTGGGGCACAGCGCATGGGGGAGGGGAGCGAGTGTATGGGGCGTCTCTCTCTCTCTCTAGGGATGTGTCCCATGGGTGGGGTGGCGTGGTTTGTGGGGCGCTGAAGAAATCAGTCCCCTCCATCTCCTACCTCTGGAAAACGCCCAAGCCCTTGGAGAACTGCCGGCAACGCGACCGTGGGGGCCGGGAACCTCCTCTGGGTCCTCCTGTGGCCCAGTCCAAGGGGCCTGGGCCTGGCCGGGGCTGCATTAGACCCCGACCACCCTGGCGTGTGGACTCGCTAAAAATCGGCGATTAGATATTGGATTCCAGCTTCATTGAGGTCATTTCACTAATGAGTGCACCGGAAAGAGTTTCCTAATCCATCTGTGAGGGTGGCAACTGAAAGAGAATTTTAAAGCTGACAGAATAGGCGAGGAAAGGCATAGGAGATTTCCACACCCAGTAAGGAAGCCTTTCCCGAAATGGAAGAAAGAAACGAGCAAACAGAAACACCGGTAGCCCGCCAGGATCAGAGTCTGCCCCCGAGAGAAAGTACCCTGACCAGGTTCACCCGTGGGTGGGTGGCGAGCTAGCGGCATTCAGAAGAGCGAGGCCCGCAGTCTGTGCAGAAGACACCTGCACTCGGGTGTGTGTGGCGGCACGATTCACAAGCAGCTCCAGATGTTAAGCCAAGGAGAAGCCAGGGAGTTCCCAACGCCCCAGGTGTCCTCAGCCCACGACTGGCTGCTGGGGGAATGCGAAGCCCGGCTCCTTGTCTCAGAGCCCTTGTCTCAGAGCGGGACAACCAGGAGGTGTGACGTACACCCCGGGGTTCCCAGGAGGATCAGGCTGAAGCTGGGACTTGGCCTGAAAGTGTCCCCTCGCATGGCCACCCCCTTCCCCTTCCTGCTCCTCTACTCCTGGTGCCCCTCCATCCAGGGGCCAGACCTTAAAGAGTCACCCGCAAGAGAATCCTGGTCCCAAAGGAGCCTTCTGGGGGACCCGTGCTGAGAGAGGTTGTGGGCATGGCCCGCTGGGGCTCTGCCCGACCCAGGGCTGAGAGATGCAACCTCCCAGCTCTGGGTCCCTGCAGGGGAAGCGTTGGCAAGCACAGGGCCAGTCCTCCAAAGGCCCAGGTGCAGGGAGCCCAGGCCAAGCAGCCTGTGGAAGAAGCCACCCCGGGAACACGACTGCAGGCCACGGCCCTTCCCACCTCCTCCTCCTCCTCCTCCTGCTCCTCCACCCCCCCCCGACCTCCCACCCCCCCACCCCACCCCCCGACATGGCGCAGGGCTCAGAGACACCTCAGACACTTGCTACCCAAAGTGCAAAGGGCATCAGTTGCTCCTCCAAACCCCCCCCCTGCCCAGCAGACCGCGTTGTCCAGCCAGCCCCCGGGCCTCCCTGGGGTGCCCAGCACAAAAGTGCAGACAACCACCGGACCCTCAATCTCAGTTTTCGGATGTTTTTGCCACTCTAAGGACCCGCAGGCCAGCTGGGCCTTCTGGCAGGACAGAGAGCCCCGGAATCCGACGTGGAGAGCTGGGTGTACGTCCCCACGAGGAGGCGGTCCCCACCTCCGCGGCTCTCCCCTTGCGGGGGGGAAAAGCAGCCACGGGGCCTCAGAGAAGACACCAGGCTGGGCGCCCGCCCCACAGTGGGGGCACGTCCCCCGCAGGCCACTTAGCGCCGGCCGCCGGCCGGCGGACGGTTGGGTGGCGCGAGACGCTGCGGCCGCCCTGCTACCGGGTTCCTGGGAGGGCGTCCTGGAACCAGCGTCCACACCAAGCCCTTGGAAGGCCCAGGCGACGGAGGAGCCCCGTCAGGCAGGGGCCGAGGACGGTGACGGCCCGGGCGGGGAGGAGCGTGTCAGGCAGGGGCAGAGGACGGTGACAGGTGACAGGCCGGGCGGGAAGGAGTCAGTCAGGCAGGGGCCGAGGAGGAGACGGGCTGGGTAAGGGTTAGGGTTAGAGTCAGGGCACAAGTCACAATCGCAAAGACCTGGAAGCGACCCGAGTGCCCATCGACCCACGAGTGCGTAAATGAAATGTGGCGCGTGGACACCACGGAGTGCTATTCAGCTAGGAGGAGCAGCGGTGAGAGGGCACCTCTCGTGGTTCTCCTGGCCAGAGCTGGAACCCGTTCCAGTAAGCCAGGTAGCCCAAGAATGGACACACGAGCACCACGTGCTCGCGCTCACCAGCAAATGGGTACGAACCGATGGACACCTAAGTGGACACAGAGGAATCACCTTCATCGGGTGGGTGTCGGGCGGGTGGGGGGAGGGGATGGGCATACACCTCCATTAGGAACGGGGTGGGTGCGCACCGACTGGGGGATGGGCGCACTTGAGGCTCTGACCCGAGGGGGGAGGCTGGGAGAGGGCAACGTACCCGACCTTAACATTGGTACCCCCACAATACGCTGGAACAACATCAGAGGTAAATGAATAAGAACACAGGGGGGAGGGGGGCACGGGCAACACATGTCACCTTAATACTTGGACTCCCATCATCTGCTTGAAAAGAGAGAGAAAAGAAAATGCAATCATAGAGATAAGAGACACTTTTTAAACATAATGAATCCGAAGAGAAAAGTAAAAGGAGGCCTGTGGAGCAGGTCTGGGTGTGACTCCGGATCCCCCAACATCAGGTGCCACCACCAAAGATTCCTACGTGTAGCCCATAGAACCCCAAAAGCAACGGGACGAGTTCTGGTCACATACTCCCTCAAAATGACATCCTGGCCTTCTTCTGGAACTCCCTCCCCTCTCAGACTCTCAAGGTTTCCTCCAGCGTGTCGGTTCCCACAGAGCAGACCTTTGGTCTGAGACCTGACAGTCCAGAAGCCACGCATGCTGCCGCGTGACGGCGGTGTCGCGGCTTGGGACAAGAGGAGGCCCCACGGTGCGGGCTGGGGCGCCAGGCACCGCGGCGGGCGCTGAGGGTGGGGGTGACCCCCACCCCGGGCCGCCGACTCGCTCCCAGAAAGGGGACAGAACAAGAGGCAAAACAAAAAAAAAAAAAAGAAGAAGCCTACGGCACCCGGTATTCCCAGGCGGTCTCCCATCCAAGTACTAACCAGGCCCGACCCTGCTTAGCTTCCGAGACCAGACGAGATCGGGCGCGTTCAGGGTGGTGTGGCCCTAGACGGCGGAGGGCGCCCCTGCCCCGCTCAAGAAGCCGAGCCTCTCTGCGCTTCCCCGCCGCCTCCTCCCCCCGCCCCAGGCCCCGCGCCGGCGCTGACCCGCACCGGGCCGGGCCTGTTGAGTTCACCGGCCGGGTCCGGCGGGCTCCGAGGGACGGGGGTGACAGGCGGGGCGGGGCGGGGCGGGGCGGGGCGGGCAGGGAGCGGCGGGCCGGGGTGGGGGGCTGTCTCTCTATACACACACACACACACACACACACACACACACACACTCACACTCACACTCACTCACTCACACTCACACAAGATGCGCCTCCACGGCTGGACTCGCCAAGGTGGAGACCTTCCAGCCCCCTTCCTCTCCTCGCCTGGCCCACCCCCAGCTCCTGGCCGGCCGCCGCCGCCGCCGCCGATTGCGCACGCGCGGGTCGCCCGCCCTTTGACCCCAGGCAGGGGCCGCCCTCCCTGACAACCCCTTTCAGCTGGGCCCCCCACCCTGTGGGTGGGCTGCCGCCTATTCCCCCGGGCCCGGGCTGGGGCACAGCGCATGGGGGAGGGGAGCGAGTGTATGGGGCGTCTCTCTCTCTCTCTAGGGATGTGTCCCATGGGTGGGGTGGCGTGGTTTGTGGGGCGCTGAAGAAATCAGTCCCCTCCATCTCCTACCTCTGGAAAACGCCCAAGCCCTTGGAGAACTGCCGGCAACGCGACCGTGGGGGCCGGGACCCTCCTCTGTGTCCTCCTGTGGCCCAGTCCAAGGGGCCTGGGCCTGGCCGGGGCTGCATTGGACCCCGACCACCCTGGCGTGTGGACTCGCTAAAAATCGGCGATTAGATATTGGATTCCAGCTTCATTGAGGTCATTTCACTAATGAGTGCACCGGAAAGAGTTTCCTAATCCATCTGTGAGGGTGGCAACTGAAAGAGAATTTTAAAGCTGACAGAATAGGCGAGGAAAGGCATAGGAGATTTCCACACCCAGTAAGGAAGCCTTTCCCGAAATGGAAGAAAGAAACGAGCAAACAGAAACACCGGTAGCCCGCCAGGATCAGAGTCTGCCCCCGAGAGAAAGTACCCTGACCAGGTTCACCCGTGGGTGGGTGGCGAGCTAGCGGCATTCAGAAGAGCGAGGCCCGCAGTCTGTGCAGAAGACACCTGCACTCGGGTGTGTGTGGCGGCACGATTCACAAGCAGCTCCAGATGTTAAGCCAAGGAGAAGCCAGGGAGTTCCCAACGCCCCAGGTGTCCTCAGCCCACGACTGGCTGCTGGGGGAATGCGAAGCCCGGCTCCTTGTCTCAGAGCCCTTGTCTCAGAGCGGGACAACCAGGAGGTGTGACGTACACCCCGGGGTTCCCAGGAGGATCAGGCTGAAGCTGGGACTTGGCCTGAAAGTGTCCCCTCGCATGGCCACCCCCTTCCCCTTCCTGCTCCTCTACTCCTGGTGCCCCTCCATCCAGGGGCCAGACCTTAAAGAGTCACCCGCAAGAGAATCCTGGTCCCAAAGGAGCCTTCTGGGGGACCCGTGCTGAGAGAGGTTGTGGGCATGGCCCGCTGGGGCTCTGCCCGACCCAGGGCTGAGAGATGCAACCTCCCAGCTCTGGGTCCCTGCAGGGGAAGCGTTGGCAAGCACAGGGCCAGTCCTCCAAAGGCCCAGGTGCAGGGAGCCCAGGCCAAGCAGCCTGTGGAAGAAGCCACCCCGGGAACACGACTGCAGGCCACGGCCCTTCCCACCTCCTCCTCCTCCTCCTCCTGCTCCTCCACCCCCCCCCCCGACCTCCCACCCCCCCACCCCACCCCCCGACATGGCGCAGGGCTCAGAGACACCTCAGACACTTGCTACCCAAAGTGCAAAGGGCATCAGTTGCTCCTCCAAACCCCCCCCCTGCCCAGCAGACCGCGTTGTCCAGCCAGCCCCCGGGCCTCCCTGGGGTGCCCAGCACAAAAGTGCAGACAACCACCGGACCCTCAATCTCAGTTTTCGGATGTTTTTGCCACTCTAAGGACCCGCAGGCCAGCTGGGCCTTCTGGCAGGACAGAGAGCCCCGGAATCCGACGTGGAGAGCTGGGTGTACGTCCCCACGAGGAGGCGGTCCCCACCTCCGCGGCTCTCCCCTTGCGGGGGGGAAAAGCAGCCACGGGGCCTCAGAGAAGACACCAGGCTGGGCGCCCGCCCCACAGTGGGGGCACGTCCCCCGCAGGCCACTTAGCGCCGGCCGCCGGCCGGCGGACGGTTGGGTGGCGCGAGACGCTGCGGCCGCCCTGCTACCGGGTTCCTGGGAGGGCGTCCTGGAACCAGCGTCCACACCAAGCCCTTGGAAGGCCCAGGCGACGGAGGAGCCCCGTCAGGCAGGGGCCGAGGACGGTGACGGCCCGGGCGGGGAGGAGCGTGTCAGGCAGGGGCAGAGGACGGTGACAGGTGACAGGCCGGGCGGGAAGGAGTCAGTCAGGCAGGGGCCGAGGAGGAGACGGGCTGGGTAAGGGTTAGGGTTAGAGTCAGGGCACAAGTCACAATCGCAAAGACCTGGAAGCGACCCGAGTGCCCATCGACCCACGAGTGCGTAAATGAAATGTGGCGCGTGGACACCACGGAGTGCTATTCAGCTAGGAGGAGCAGCGGTGAGAGGGCACCTCTCGTGGTTCTCCTGGCCAGAGCTGGAACCCGTTCCAGTAAGCCAGGTAGCCCAAGAATGGACACACGAGCACCACGTGCTCGCGCTCACCAGCAAATGGGTACGAACCGATGGACACCTAAGTGGACACAGAGGAATCACCTTCATCGGGTGGGTGTCGGGCGGGTGGGGGGAGGGGATGGGCATACACCTCCATTAGGAACGGGGTGGGTGCGCACCGACTGGGGGATGGGCGCACTTGAGGCTCTGACCCGAGGGGGGAGGCTGGGAGAGGGCAACGTACCCGACCTTAACATTGGTACCCCCACAATACGCTGGAACAACATCAGAGGTAAATGAATAAGAACACAGGGGGGAGGGGGGCACGGGCAACACATGTCACCTTAATACTTGGACTCCCATCATCTGCTTGAAAAGAGAGAGAAAAGAAAATGCAATCATAGAGATAAGAGACACTTTTTAAACATAATGAATCCGAAGAGAAAAGTAAAAGGAGGCCTGTGGAGCAGGTCTGGGTGTGACTCCGGATCCCCCAACATCAGGTGCCACCACCAAAGATTCCTACGTGTAGCCCATAGAACCCCAAAAGCAACGGGACGAGTTCTGGTCACATACTCCCTCAAAATGACATCCTGGCCTTCTTCTGGAACTCCCTCCCCTCTCAGACTCTCAAGGTTTCCTCCAGCGTGTCGGTTCCCACAGAGCAGACCTTTGGTCTGAGACCTGACAGTCCAGAAGCCACGCATGCTGCCGCGTGACGGCGGTGTCGCGGCTTGGGACAAGAGGAGGCCCCACGGTGCGGGCTGGGGCGCCAGGCACCGCGGCGGGCGCTGAGGGTGGGGGTGACCCCCACCCCGGGCCGCCGACTCGCTCCCAGAAAGGGGACAGAACAAGAGGCAAAACAAAAAAAAAAAAAAGAAGAAGCCTACGGCACCCGGTATTCCCAGGCGGTCTCCCATCCAAGTACTAACCAGGCCCGACCCTGCTTAGCTTCCGAGACCAGACGAGATCGGGCGCGTTCAGGGTGGTGTGGCCCTAGACGGCGGAGGGCGCCCCTGCCCCGCTCAAGAAGCCGAGCCTCTCTGCGCTTCCCCGCCGCCTCCTCCCCCCGCCCCAGGCCCCGCGCCGGCGCTGACCCGCACCGGGCCGGGCCTGTTGAGTTCACCGGCCGGGTCCGGCGGGCTCCGAGGGACGGGGGTGACAGGCGGGGCGGGGCGGGGCGGGGCGGGGCGGGCAGGGAGCGGCGGGCCGGGGTGGGGGGCTGTCTCTCTATACACACACACACACACACACACACACACACACTCACACTCACACTCACTCACTCACACTCACACAAGATGCGCCTCCACGGCTGGACTCGCCAAGGTGGAGACCTTCCAGCCCCCTTCCTCTCCTCGCCTGGCCCACCCCCAGCTCGTGGCCGCCGCCGCCGCCGCCGCCGATTGCGCACGCGCGGGTCGCCCGCCCTTTGACCCCAGGCAGGGTCCGCCATCCCCGACAACCCCTTTCAGCTGCGCCCCCCACCCTGTGGGTGGGCTGCCGCCTATTCCCCCGGGCCCGGGCTGGGGCACAGCGCATGGGGGAGGGGAGCGAGTGTATGGGGCGTCTCTCTCTCTCTCTAGGGATGTGTCCCATGGGTGGGGTGGCGTGGTTTGTGGGGCGCTGAAGAAATCAGTCCCCTCCATCTCCTACCTCTGGAAAACGCCCAAGCCCTTGGAGAACTGCCGGCAACGCGACCGTGGGGGCCGGGACCCTCCTCTGTGTCCTCCTGTGGCCCAGTCCAAGGGGCCTGGGCCTGGCCGGGGCTGCATTGGACCCCGACCACCCTGGCGTGTGGACTCGCTAAAAATCGGCGATTAGATATTGGATTCCAGCTTCATTGAGGTCATTTCACTAATGAGTGCACCGGAAAGAGTTTCCTAATCCATCTGTGAGGGTGGCAACTGAAAGAGAATTTTAAAGCTGACAGAATAGGCGAGGAAAGGCATAGGAGATTTCCACACCCAGTAAGGAAGCCTTTCCCGAAATGGAAGAAAGAAACGAGCAAACAGAAACACCGGTAGCCCGCCAGGATCAGAGTCTGCCCCCGAGAGAAAGTACCCTGACCAGGTTCACCCGTGGGTGGGTGGCGAGCTAGCGGCATTCAGAAGAGCGAGGCCCGCAGTCTGTGCAGAAGACACCTGCACTCGGGTGTGTGTGGCGGCACGATTCACAAGCAGCTCCAGATGTTAAGCCAAGGAGAAGCCAGGGAGTTCCCAACGCCCCAGGTGTCCTCAGCCCACGACTGGCTGCTGGGGGAATGCGAAGCCCGGCTCCTTGTCTCAGAGCCCTTGTCTCAGAGCGGGACAACCAGGAGGTGTGACGTACACCCCGGGGTTCCCAGGAGGATCAGGCTGAAGCTGGGACTTGGCCTGAAAGTGTCCCCTCGCATGGCCACCCCCTTCCCCTTCCTGCTCCTCTACTCCTGGTGCCCCTCCATCCAGGGGCCAGACCTTAAAGAGTCACCCGCAAGAGAATCCTGGTCCCAAAGGAGCCTTCTGGGGGACCCGTGCTGAGAGAGGTTGTGGGCATGGCCCGCTGGGGCTCTGCCCGACCCAGGGCTGAGAGATGCAACCTCCCAGCTCTGGGTCCCTGCAGGGGAAGCGTTGGCAAGCACAGGGCCAGTCCTCCAAAGGCCCAGGTGCAGGGAGCCCAGGCCAAGCAGCCTGTGGAAGAAGCCACCCCGGGAACACGACTGCAGGCCACGGCCCTTCCCACCTCCTCCTCCTCCTCCTCCTGCTCCTCCACACCCCCCCCCGACCTCCCACCCCCCCACCCCACCCCCCGACATGGCGCAGGGCTCAGAGACACCTCAGACACTTGCTACCCAAAGTGCAAAGGGCATCAGTTGCTCCTCCAAACCCCCCCCCGTGCCCAGCAGACCGCGTTGTCCAGCCAGCCCCCGGGCCTCCCTGGGGTGCCCAGCACAAAAGTGCAGACAACCACCGGACCCTCAATCTCAGTTTTCGGATGTTTTTGCCACTCTAAGGACCCGCAGGCCAGCTGGGCCTTCTGGCAGGACAGAGAGCCCCGGAATCCGACGTGGAGAGCTGGGTGTACGTCCCCACGAGGAGGCGGTCCCCACCTCCGCGGCTCTCCCCTTGCGGGGGGGAAAAGCAGCCACGGGGCCTCAGAGAAGACACCAGGCTGGGCGCCCGCCCCACAGTGGGGGCACGTCCCCCGCAGGCCACTTAGCGCCGGCCGCCGGCCGGCGGACGGTTGGGTGGCGCGAGACGCTGCGGCCGCCCTGCTACCGGGTCCCTGGGAGGGCGTCCTGGAACCAGCGTCCACACCAAGCCCTTGGAAGGCCCAGGCGACGGAGGAGCCCCGTCAGGCAGGGGCCGAGGACGGTGACGGCCCGGGCGGGGAGGAGCGTGTCAGGCAGGGGCAGAGGACGGTGACAGGTGACAGGCCGGGCGGGAAGGAGTCAGTCAGGCAGGGGCCGAGGAGGAGACGGGCTGGGTAAGGGTTAGGGTTAGAGTCAGGGCACAAGTCACAATCGCAAAGACCTGGAAGCGACCCGAGTGCCCATCGACCCACGAGTGCGTAAATGAAATGTGGCGCGTGGACACCACGGAGTGCTATTCAGCTAGGAGGAGCAGCGGTGAGAGGGCACCTCTCGTGGTTCTCCTGGCCAGAGCTGGAACCCGTTCCAGTAAGCCAGGTAGCCCAAGAATGGACACACGAGCACCACGTGCTCGCGCTCACCAGCAAATGGGTACGAACCGATGGACACCTAAGTGGACACAGAGGAATCACCTTCATCGGGTGGGTGTCGGGCGGGTGGGGGGAGGGGATGGGCATACACCTCCATTAGGAACGGGGTGGGTGCGCACCGACTGGGGGATGGGCGCACTTGAGGCTCTGACCCGAGGGGGGAGGCTGGGAGAGGGCAACGTACCCGACCTTAACATTGGTACCCCCACAATACGCTGGAACAACATCAGAGGTAAATGAATAAGAACACAGGGGGGAGGGGGGCACGGGCAACACATGTCACCTTAATACTTGGACTCCCATCATCTGCTTGAAAAGAGAGAGAAAAGAAAATGCAATCATAGAGATAAGAGACACTTTTTAAACATAATGAATCCGAAGAGAAAAGTAAAAGGAGGCCTGTGGAGCAGGTCTGGGTGTGACTCCGGATCCCCCAACATCAGGTGCCACCACCAAAGATTCCTACGTGTAGCCCATAGAACCCCAAAAGCAACGGGACGAGTTCTGGTCACATACTCCCTCAAAATGACATCCTGGCCTTCTTCTGGAACTCCCTCCCCTCTCAGACTCTCAAGGTTTCCTCCAGCGTGTCGGTTCCCACAGAGCAGACCTTTGGTCTGAGACCTGACAGTCCAGAAGCCACGCATGCTGCCGCGTGACGGCGGTGTCGCGGCTTGGGACAAGAGGAGGCCCCACGGTGCGGGCTGGGGCGCCAGGCACCGCGGCGGGCGCTGAGGGTGGGGGTGACCCCCACCCCGGGCCGCCGACTCGCTCCCAGAAAGGGGACAGAACAAGAGGCAAAACAAAAAAAAAAAAAAGAAGAAGCCTACGGCACCCGGTATTCCCAGGCGGTCTCCCATCCAAGTACTAACCAGGCCCGACCCTGCTTAGCTTCCGAGACCAGACGAGATCGGGCGCGTTCAGGGTGGTGTGGCCCCTGCCCCGCTCAAGAAGCCGAGCCTCTCTGCGCTTCCCCGCCGCCTCCTCCCCCCGCCCCAGGCCCCGCGCCGGCGCTGACCCGCACCGGGCCGGGCCTGTTGAGTTCACCGGCCGGGTCCGGCGGGCTCCGAGGGACGGGGGTGACAGGCGGGGCGGGGCGGGGCGGGGCGGGCAGGGAGCGGCGGGCCGGGGTGGGGGGCTGTCTCTCTATACACACACACACACACACACACACACACACACTCACACTCACACTCACTCACTCACACTCACACAAGATGCGCCTCCACGGCTGGACTCGCCAAGGTGGAGACCTTCCAGCCCCCTTCCTCTCCTCGCCTGGCCCACCCCCAGCTCGTGGCCGCCGCCGCCGCCGCCGCCGATTGCGCACGCGCGGGTCGCCCGCCCTTTGACCCCAGGCAGGGGCCGCCATCCCCGACAACCCCTTTCAGCTGCGCCCCCCACCCTGTGGGTGGGCTGCCGCCTATTCCCCCGGGCCCGGGCTGGGGCACAGCGCATGGGGGAGGGGAGCGAGTGTATGGGGCGTCTCTCTCTCTCTCTAGGGATGTGTCCCATGGGTGGGGTGGCGTGGTTTGTGGGGCGCTGAAGAAATCAGTCCCCTCCATCTCCTACCTCTGGAAAACGCCCAAGCCCTTGGAGAACTGCCGGCAACGCGACCGTGGGGGCCGGGACCCTCCTCTGTGTCCTCCTGTGGCCCAGTCCAAGGGGCCTGGGCCTGGCCGGGGCTGCATTGGACCCCGACCACCCTGGCGTGTGGACTCGCTAAAAATCGGCGATTAGATATTGGATTCCAGCTTCATTGAGGTCATTTCACTAATGAGTGCACCGGAAAGAGTTTCCTAATCCATCTGTGAGGGTGGCAACTGAAAGAGAATTTTAAAGCTGACAGAATAGGCGAGGAAAGGCATAGGAGATTTCCACACCCAGTAAGGAAGCCTTTCCCGAAATGGAAGAAAGAAACGAGCAAACAGAAACACCGGTAGCCCGCCAGGATCAGAGTCTGCCCCCGAGAGAAAGTACCCTGACCAGGTTCACCCGTGGGTGGGTGGCGAGCTAGCGGCATTCAGAAGAGCGAGGCCCGCAGTCTGTGCAGAAGACACCTGCACTCGGGTGTGTGTGGCGGCACGATTCACAAGCAGCTCCAGATGTTAAGCCAAGGAGAAGCCAGGGAGTTCCCAACGCCCCAGGTGTCCTCAGCCCACGACTGGCTGCTGGGGGAATGCGAAGCCCGGCTCCTTGTCTCAGAGCCCTTGTCTCAGAGCGGGACAACCAGGAGGTGTGACGTACACCCCGGGGTTCCCAGGAGGATCAGGCTGAAGCTGGGACTTGGCCTGAAAGTGTCCCCTCGCATGGCCACCCCCTTCCCCTTCCTGCTCCTCTACTCCTGGTGCCCCTCCATCCAGGGGCCAGACCTTAAAGAGTCACCCGCAAGAGAATCCTGGTCCCAAAGGAGCCTTCTGGGGGACCCGTGCTGAGAGAGGTTGTGGGCATGGCCCGCTGGGGCTCTGCCCGACCCAGGGCTGAGAGATGCAACCTCCCAGCTCTGGGTCCCTGCAGGGGAAGCGTTGGCAAGCACAGGGCCAGTCCTCCAAAGGCCCAGGTGCAGGGAGCCCAGGCCAAGCAGCCTGTGGAAGAAGCCACCCCGGGAACACGACTGCAGGCCACGGCCCTTCCCACCTCCTCCTCCTCCTCCTCCTGCTCCTCCACACCCCCCCCCCGACCTCCCACCCCCCCACCCCACCCCCCGACATGGCGCAGGGCTCAGAGACACCTCAGACACTTGCTACCCAAAGTGCAAAGGGCATCAGTTGCTCCTCCAAACCCCCCCCCGTGCCCAGCAGACCGCGTTGTCCAGCCAGCCCCCGGGCCTCCCTGGGGTGCCCAGCACAAAAGTGCAGACAACCACCGGACCCTCAATCTCAGTTTTCGGATGTTTTTGCCACTCTAAGGACCCGCAGGCCAGCTGGGCCTTCTGGCAGGACAGAGAGCCCCGGAATCCGACGTGGAGAGCTGGGTGTACGTCCCCACGAGGAGGCGGTCCCCACCTCCGCGGCTCTCCCCTTGCGGGGGGGAAAAGCAGCCACGGGGCCTCAGAGAAGACACCAGGCTGGGCGCCCGCCCCACAGTGGGGGCACGTCCCCCGCAGGCCACTTAGCGCCGGCCGCCGGCCGGCGGACGGTTGGGTGGCGCGAGACGCTGCGGCCGCCCTGCTACCGGGTCCCTGGGAGGGCGTCCTGGAACCAGCGTCCACACCAAGCCCTTGGAAGGCCCAGGCGACGGAGGAGCCCCGTCAGGCAGGGGCCGAGGACGGTGACGGCCCGGGCGGGGAGGAGCGTGTCAGGCAGGGGCAGAGGACGGTGACAGGTGACAGGCCGGGCGGGAAGGAGTCAGTCAGGCAGGGGCCGAGGAGGAGACGGGCTGGGTAAGGGTTAGGGTTAGAGTCAGGGCACAAGTCACAATCGCAAAGACCTGGAAGCGACCCGAGTGCCCATCGACCCACGAGTGCGTAAATGAAATGTGGCGCGTGGACACCACGGAGTGCTATTCAGCTAGGAGGAGCAGCGGTGAGAGGGCACCTCTCGTGGTTCTCCTGGCCAGAGCTGGAACCCGTTCCAGTAAGCCAGGTAGCCCAAGAATGGACACACGAGCACCACGTGCTCGCGCTCACCAGCAAATGGGTACGAACCGATGGACACCTAAGTGGACACAGAGGAATCACCTTCATCGGGTGGGTGTCGGGCGGGTGGGGGGAGGGGATGGGCATACACCTCCATTAGGAACGGGGTGGGTGCGCACCGACTGGGGGATGGGCGCACTTGAGGCTCTGACCCGAGGGGGGAGGCTGGGAGAGGGCAACGTACCCGACCTTAACATTGGTACCCCCACAATACGCTGGAACAACATCAGAGGTAAATGAATAAGAACACAGGGGGGAGGGGGGCACGGGCAACACATGTCACCTTAATACTTGGACTCCCATCATCTGCTTGAAAAGAGAGAGAAAAGAAAATGCAATCATAGAGATAAGAGACACTTTTTAAACATAATGAATCCGAAGAGAAAAGTAAAAGGAGGCCTGTGGAGCAGGTCTGGGTGTGACTCCGGATCCCCCAACATCAGGTGCCACCACCAAAGATTCCTACGTGTAGCCCATAGAACCCCAAAAGCAACGGGACGAGTTCTGGTCACATACTCCCTCAAAATGACATCCTGGCCTTCTTCTGGAACTCCCTCCCCTCTCAGACTCTCAAGGTTTCCTCCAGCGTGTCGGTTCCCACAGAGCAGACCTTTGGTCTGAGACCTGACAGTCCAGAAGCCACGCATGCTGCCGCGTGACGGCGGTGTCGCGGCTTGGGACAAGAGGAGGCCCCACGGTGCGGGCTGGGGCGCCAGGCACCGCGGCGGGCGCTGAGGGTGGGGGTGACCCCCACCCCGGGCCGCCGACTCGCTCCCAGAAAGGGGACAGAACAAGAGGCAAAACAAAAAAAAAAAAAAGAAGAAGCCTACGGCACCCGGTATTCCCAGGCGGTCTCCCATCCAAGTACTAACCAGGCCCGACCCTGCTTAGCTTCCGAGACCAGACGAGATCGGGCGCGTTCAGGGTGGTGTGGCCCCTGCCCCGCTCAAGAAGCCGAGCCTCTCTGCGCTTCCCCGCCGCCTCCTCCCCCCGCCCCAGGCCCCGCGCCGGCGCTGACCCGCACCGGGCCGGGCCTGTTGAGTTCACCGGCCGGGTCCGGCGGGCTCCGAGGGACGGGGGTGACAGGCGGGGCGGGGCGGGGCGGGGCGGGCAGGGAGCGGCGGGCCGGGGTGGGGGGCTGTCTCTCTATACACACACACACACACACACACACACACACACTCACACTCACACTCACTCACTCACACTCACACAAGATGCGCCTCCACGGCTGGACTCGCCAAGGTGGAGACCTTCCAGCCCCCTTCCTCTCCTCGCCTGGCCCACCCCCAGCTCGTGGCCGCCGCCGCCGCCGCCGCCGATTGCGCACGCGCGGGTCGCCCGCCCTTTGACCCCAGGCAGGGGCCGCCATCCCCGACAACCCCTTTCAGCTGCGCCCCCCACCCTGTGGGTGGGCTGCCGCCTATTCCCCCGGGCCCGGGCTGGGGCACAGCGCATGGGGGAGGGGAGCGAGTGTATGGGGCGTCTCTCTCTCTCTCTAGGGATGTGTCCCATGGGTGGGGTGGCGTGGTTTGTGGGGCGCTGAAGAAATCAGTCCCCTCCATCTCCTACCTCTGGAAAACGCCCAAGCCCTTGGAGAACTGCCGGCAACGCGACCGTGGGGGCCGGGACCCTCCTCTGTGTCCTCCTGTGGCCCAGTCCAAGGGGCCTGGGCCTGGCCGGGGCTGCATTGGACCCCGACCACCCTGGCGTGTGGACTCGCTAAAAATCGGCGATTAGATATTGGATTCCAGCTTCATTGAGGTCATTTCACTAATGAGTGCACCGGAAAGAGTTTCCTAATCCATCTGTGAGGGTGGCAACTGAAAGAGAATTTTAAAGCTGACAGAATAGGCGAGGAAAGGCATAGGAGATTTCCACACCCAGTAAGGAAGCCTTTCCCGAAATGGAAGAAAGAAACGAGCAAACAGAAACACCGGTAGCCCGCCAGGATCAGAGTCTGCCCCCGAGAGAAAGTACCCTGACCAGGTTCACCCGTGGGTGGGTGGCGAGCTAGCGGCATTCAGAAGAGCGAGGCCCGCAGTCTGTGCAGAAGACACCTGCACTCGGGTGTGTGTGGCGGCACGATTCACAAGCAGCTCCAGATGTTAAGCCAAGGAGAAGCCAGGGAGTTCCCAACGCCCCAGGTGTCCTCAGCCCACGACTGGCTGCTGGGGGAATGCGAAGCCCGGCTCCTTGTCTCAGAGCCCTTGTCTCAGAGCGGGACAACCAGGAGGTGTGACGTACACCCCGGGGTTCCCAGGAGGATCAGGCTGAAGCTGGGACTTGGCCTGAAAGTGTCCCCTCGCATGGCCACCCCCTTCCCCTTCCTGCTCCTCTACTCCTGGTGCCCCTCCATCCAGGGGCCAGACCTTAAAGAGTCACCCGCAAGAGAATCCTGGTCCCAAAGGAGCCTTCTGGGGGACCCGTGCTGAGAGAGGTTGTGGGCATGGCCCGCTGGGGCTCTGCCCGACCCAGGGCTGAGAGATGCAACCTCCCAGCTCTGGGTCCCTGCAGGGGAAGCGTTGGCAAGCACAGGGCCAGTCCTCCAAAGGCCCAGGTGCAGGGAGCCCAGGCCAAGCAGCCTGTGGAAGAAGCCACCCCGGGAACACGACTGCAGGCCACGGCCCTTCCCACCTCCTCCTCCTCCTCCTCCTGCTCCTCCACACCCCCCCCCCGACCTCCCACCCCCCCACCCCACCCCCCGACATGGCGCAGGGCTCAGAGACACCTCAGACACTTGCTACCCAAAGTGCAAAGGGCATCAGTTGCTCCTCCAAACCCCCCCCCGTGCCCAGCAGACCGCGTTGTCCAGCCAGCCCCCGGGCCTCCCTGGGGTGCCCAGCACAAAAGTGCAGACAACCACCGGACCCTCAATCTCAGTTTTCGGATGTTTTTGCCACTCTAAGGACCCGCAGGCCAGCTGGGCCTTCTGGCAGGACAGAGAGCCCCGGAATCCGACGTGGAGAGCTGGGTGTACGTCCCCACGAGGAGGCGGTCCCCACCTCCGCGGCTCTCCCCTTGCGGGGGGGAAAAGCAGCCACGGGGCCTCAGAGAAGACACCAGGCTGGGCGCCCGCCCCACAGTGGGGGCACGTCCCCCGCAGGCCACTTAGCGCCGGCCGCCGGCCGGCGGACGGTTGGGTGGCGCGAGACGCTGCGGCCGCCCTGCTACCGGGTCCCTGGGAGGGCGTCCTGGAACCAGCGTCCACACCAAGCCCTTGGAAGGCCCAGGCGACGGAGGAGCCCCGTCAGGCAGGGGCCGAGGACGGTGACGGCCCGGGCGGGGAGGAGCGTGTCAGGCAGGGGCAGAGGACGGTGACAGGTGACAGGCCGGGCGGGAAGGAGTCAGTCAGGCAGGGGCCGAGGAGGAGACGGGCTGGGTAAGGGTTAGGGTTAGAGTCAGGGCACAAGTCACAATCGCAAAGACCTGGAAGCGACCCGAGTGCCCATCGACCCACGAGTGCGTAAATGAAATGTGGCGCGTGGACACCACGGAGTGCTATTCAGCTAGGAGGAGCAGCGGTGAGAGGGCACCTCTCGTGGTTCTCCTGGCCAGAGCTGGAACCCGTTCCAGTAAGCCAGGTAGCCCAAGAATGGACACACGAGCACCACGTGCTCGCGCTCACCAGCAAATGGGTACGAACCGATGGACACCTAAGTGGACACAGAGGAATCACCTTCATCGGGTGGGTGTCGGGCGGGTGGGGGGAGGGGATGGGCATACACCTCCATTAGGAACGGGGTGGGTGCGCACCGACTGGGGGATGGGCGCACTTGAGGCTCTGACCCGAGGGGGGAGGCTGGGAGAGGGCAACGTACCCGACCTTAACATTGGTACCCCCACAATACGCTGGAACAACATCAGAGGTAAATGAATAAGAACACAGGGGGGAGGGGGGCACGGGCAACACATGTCACCTTAATACTTGGACTCCCATCATCTGCTTGAAAAGAGAGAGAAAAGAAAATGCAATCATAGAGATAAGAGACACTTTTTAAACATAATGAATCCGAAGAGAAAAGTAAAAGGAGGCCTGTGGAGCAGGTCTGGGTGTGACTCCGGATCCCCCAACATCAGGTGCCACCACCAAAGATTCCTACGTGTAGCCCATAGAACCCCAAAAGCAACGGGACGAGTTCTGGTCACATACTCCCTCAAAATGACATCCTGGCCTTCTTCTGGAACTCCCTCCCCTCTCAGACTCTCAAGGTTTCCTCCAGCGTGTCGGTTCCCACAGAGCAGACCTTTGGTCTGAGACCTGACAGTCCAGAAGCCACGCATGCTGCCGCGTGACGGCGGTGTCGCGGCTTGGGACAAGAGGAGGCCCCACGGTGCGGGCTGGGGCGCCAGGCACCGCGGCGGGCGCTGAGGGTGGGGGTGACCCCCACCCCGGGCCGCCGACTCGCTCCCAGAAAGGGGACAGAACAAGAGGCAAAACAAAAAAAAAAAAAAGAAGAAGCCTACGGCACCCGGTATTCCCAGGCGGTCTCCCATCCAAGTACTAACCAGGCCCGACCCTGCTTAGCTTCCGAGACCAGACGAGATCGGGCGCGTTCAGGGTGGTGTGGCCCCTGCCCCGCTCAAGAAGCCGAGCCTCTCTGCGCTTCCCCGCCGCCTCCTCCCCCCGCCCCAGGCCCCGCGCCGGCGCTGACCCGCACCGGGCCGGGCCTGTTGAGTTCACCGGCCGGGTCCGGCGGGCTCCGAGGGACGGGGGTGACAGGCGGGGCGGGGCGGGGCGGGGCGGGCAGGGAGCGGCGGGCCGGGGTGGGGGGCTGTCTCTCTATACACACACACACACACACACACACACACACACTCACACTCACACTCACTCACTCACACTCACACAAGATGCGCCTCCACGGCTGGACTCGCCAAGGTGGAGACCTTCCAGCCCCCTTCCTCTCCTCGCCTGGCCCACCCCCAGCTCGTGGCCGCCGCCGCCGCCGCCGCCGCCGATTGCGCACGCGCGGGTCGCCCGCCCTTTGACCCCAGGCAGGGGCCGCCATCCCCGACAACCCCTTTCAGCTGCGCCCCCCACCCTGTGGGTGGGCTGCCGCCTATTCCCCCGGGCCCGGGCTGGGGCACAGCGCATGGGGGAGGGGAGCGAGTGTATGGGGCGTCTCTCTCTCTCTCTAGGGATGTGTCCCATGGGTGGGGTGGCGTGGTTTGTGGGGCGCTGAAGAAATCAGTCCCCTCCATCTCCTACCTCTGGAAAACGCCCAAGCCCTTGGAGAACTGCCGGCAACGCGACCGTGGGGGCCGGGACCCTCCTCTGTGTCCTCCTGTGGCCCAGTCCAAGGGGCCTGGGCCTGGCCGGGGCTGCATTGGACCCCGACCACCCTGGCGTGTGGACTCGCTAAAAATCGGCGATTAGATATTGGATTCCAGCTTCATTGAGGTCATTTCACTAATGAGTGCACCGGAAAGAGTTTCCTAATCCATCTGTGAGGGTGGCAACTGAAAGAGAATTTTAAAGCTGACAGAATAGGCGAGGAAAGGCATAGGAGATTTCCACACCCAGTAAGGAAGCCTTTCCCGAAATGGAAGAAAGAAACGAGCAAACAGAAACACCGGTAGCCCGCCAGGATCAGAGTCTGCCCCCGAGAGAAAGTACCCTGACCAGGTTCACCCGTGGGTGGGTGGCGAGCTAGCGGCATTCAGAAGAGCGAGGCCCGCAGTCTGTGCAGAAGACACCTGCACTCGGGTGTGTGTGGCGGCACGATTCACAAGCAGCTCCAGATGTTAAGCCAAGGAGAAGCCAGGGAGTTCCCAACGCCCCAGGTGTCCTCAGCCCACGACTGGCTGCTGGGGGAATGCGAAGCCCGGCTCCTTGTCTCAGAGCCCTTGTCTCAGAGCGGGACAACCAGGAGGTGTGACGTACACCCCGGGGTTCCCAGGAGGATCAGGCTGAAGCTGGGACTTGGCCTGAAAGTGTCCCCTCGCATGGCCACCCCCTTCCCCTTCCTGCTCCTCTACTCCTGGTGCCCCTCCATCCAGGGGCCAGACCTTAAAGAGTCACCCGCAAGAGAATCCTGGTCCCAAAGGAGCCTTCTGGGGGACCCGTGCTGAGAGAGGTTGTGGGCATGGCCCGCTGGGGCTCTGCCCGACCCAGGGCTGAGAGATGCAACCTCCCAGCTCTGGGTCCCTGCAGGGGAAGCGTTGGCAAGCACAGGGCCAGTCCTCCAAAGGCCCAGGTGCAGGGAGCCCAGGCCAAGCAGCCTGTGGAAGAAGCCACCCCGGGAACACGACTGCAGGCCACGGCCCTTCCCACCTCCTCCTCCTCCTCCTCCTGCTCCTCCACCCCCCCCCCGACCTCCCACCCCCCCACCCCACCCCCCGACATGGCGCAGGGCTCAGAGACACCTCAGACACTTGCTACCCAAAGTGCAAAGGGCATCAGTTGCTCCTCCAAACTCCCCCCCTGCCCAGCAGACCGCGTTGTCCAGCCAGCCCCCGGGCCTCCCTGGGGTGCCCAGCACAAAAGTGCAGACAACCACCGGACCCTCAATCTCAGTTTTCGGATGTTTTTGCCACTCTAAGGACCCGCAGGCCAGCTGGGCCTTCTGGCAGGACAGAGAGCCCCGGAATCCGACGTGGAGAGCTGGGTGTACGTCCCCACGAGGAGGCGGTCCCCACCTCCGCGGCTCTCCCCTTGCGGGGGGGAAAAGCAGCCACGGGGCCTCAGAGAAGACACCAGGCTGGGCGCCCGCCCCACAGTGGGGGCACGTCCCCCGCAGGCCACTTAGCGCCGGCCGCCGGCCGGCGGACGGTTGGGTGGCGCGAGACGCTGCGGCCGCCCTGCTACCGGGTTCCTGGGAGGGCGTCCTGGAACCAGCGTCCACACCAAGCCCTTGGAAGGCCCAGGCGACGGAGGAGCCCCGTCAGGCAGGGGCCGAGGACGGTGACGGCCCGGGCGGGGAGGAGCGTGTCAGGCAGGGGCAGAGGACGGTGACAGGTGACAGGCCGGGCGGGAAGGAGTCAGTCAGGCAGGGGCCGAGGAGGAGACGGGCTGGGTAAGGGTTAGGGTTAGAGTCAGGGCACAAGTCACAATCGCAAAGACCTGGAAGCGACCCGAGTGCCCATCGACCCACGAGTGCGTAAATGAAATGTGGCGCGTGGACACCACGGAGTGCTATTCAGCTAGGAGGAGCAGCGGTGAGAGGGCACCTCTCGTGGTTCTCCTGGCCAGAGCTGGAACCCGTTCCAGTAAGCCAGGTAGCCCAAGAATGGACACACGAGCACCACGTGCTCGCGCTCACCAGCAAATGGGTACGAACCGATGGACACCTAAGTGGACACAGAGGAATCACCTTCATCGGGTGGGTGTCGGGCGGGTGGGGGGAGGGGATGGGCATACACCTCCATTAGGAACGGGGTGGGTGCGCACCGACTGGGGGATGGGCGCACTTGAGGCTCTGACCCGAGGGGGGAGGCTGGGAGAGGGCAACGTACCCGACCTTAACATTGGTACCCCCACAATACGCTGGAACAACATCAGAGGTAAATGAATAAGAACACAGGGGGGAGGGGGGCACGGGCAACACATGTCACCTTAATACTTGGACTCCCATCATCTGCTTGAAAAGAGAGAGAAAAGAAAATGCAATCATAGAGATAAGAGACACTTTTTAAACATAATGAATCCGAAGAGAAAAGTAAAAGGAGGCCTGTGGAGCAGGTCTGGGTGTGACTCCGGATCCCCCAACATCAGGTGCCACCACCAAAGATTCCTACGTGTAGCCCATAGAACCCCAAAAGCAACGGGACGAGTTCTGGTCACATACTCCCTCAAAATGACATCCTGGCCTTCTTCTGGAACTCCCTCCCCTCTCAGACTCTCAAGGTTTCCTCCAGCGTGTCGGTTCCCACAGAGCAGACCTTTGGTCTGAGACCTGACAGTCCAGAAGCCACGCATGCTGCCGCGTGACGGCGGTGTCGCGGCTTGGGACAAGAGGAGGCCCCACGGTGCGGGCTGGGGCGCCAGGCACCGCGGCGGGCGCTGAGGGTGGGGGTGACCCCCACCCCGGGCCGCCGACTCGCTCCCAGAAAGGGGACAGAACAAGAGGCAAAACAAAAAAAAAAAAAAGAAGAAGCCTACGGCACCCGGTATTCCCAGGCGGTCTCCCATCCAAGTACTAACCAGGCCCGACCCTGCTTAGCTTCCGAGACCAGACGAGATCGGGCGCGTTCAGGGTGGTGTGGCCCCTGCCCCGCTCAAGAAGCCGAGCCTCTCTGCGCTTCCCCGCCGCCTCCTCCCCCCGCCCCAGGCCCCGCGCCGGCGCTGACCCGCACCGGGCCGGGCCTGTTGAGTTCACCGGCCGGGTCCGGCGGGCTCCGAGGGACGGGGGTGACAGGCGGGGCGGGGCGGGGCGGGGCGGGCAGGGAGCGGCGGGCCGGGGTGGGGGGCTGTCTCTCTATACACACACACACACACACACACACACACACACTCACACTCACACTCACTCACTCACACTCACACAAGATGCGCCTCCACGGCTGGACTCGCCAAGGTGGAGACCTTCCAGCCCCCTTCCTCTCCTCGCCTGGCCCACCCCCAGCTCGTGGCCGCCGCCGCCGCCGCCGCCGCCGATTGCGCACGCGCGGGTCGCCCGCCCTTTGACCCCAGGCAGGGGCCGCCATCCCCGACAACCCCTTTCAGCTGCGCCCCCCACCCTGTGGGTGGGCTGCCGCCTATTCCCCCGGGCCCGGGCTGGGGCACAGCGCATGGGGGAGGGGAGCGAGTGTATGGGGCGTCTCTCTCTCTCTCTAGGGATGTGTCCCATGGGTGGGGTGGCGTGGTTTGTGGGGCGCTGAAGAAATCAGTCCCCTCCATCTCCTACCTCTGGAAAACGCCCAAGCCCTTGGAGAACTGCCGGCAACGCGACCGTGGGGGCCGGGACCCTCCTCTGTGTCCTCCTGTGGCCCAGTCCAAGGGGCCTGGGCCTGGCCGGGGCTGCATTGGACCCCGACCACCCTGGCGTGTGGACTCGCTAAAAATCGGCGATTAGATATTGGATTCCAGCTTCATTGAGGTCATTTCACTAATGAGTGCACCGGAAAGAGTTTCCTAATCCATCTGTGAGGGTGGCAACTGAAAGAGAATTTTAAAGCTGACAGAATAGGCGAGGAAAGGCATAGGAGATTTCCACACCCAGTAAGGAAGCCTTTCCCGAAATGGAAGAAAGAAACGAGCAAACAGAAACACCGGTAGCCCGCCAGGATCAGAGTCTGCCCCCGAGAGAAAGTACCCTGACCAGGTTCACCCGTGGGTGGGTGGCGAGCTAGCGGCATTCAGAAGAGCGAGGCCCGCAGTCTGTGCAGAAGACACCTGCACTCGGGTGTGTGTGGCGGCACGATTCACAAGCAGCTCCAGATGTTAAGCCAAGGAGAAGCCAGGGAGTTCCCAACGCCCCAGGTGTCCTCAGCCCACGACTGGCTGCTGGGGGAATGCGAAGCCCGGCTCCTTGTCTCAGAGCCCTTGTCTCAGAGCGGGACAACCAGGAGGTGTGACGTACACCCCGGGGTTCCCAGGAGGATCAGGCTGAAGCTGGGACTTGGCCTGAAAGTGTCCCCTCGCATGGCCACCCCCTTCCCCTTCCTGCTCCTCTACTCCTGGTGCCCCTCCATCCAGGGGCCAGACCTTAAAGAGTCACCCGCAAGAGAATCCTGGTCCCAAAGGAGCCTTCTGGGGGACCCGTGCTGAGAGAGGTTGTGGGCATGGCCCGCTGGGGCTCTGCCCGACCCAGGGCTGAGAGATGCAACCTCCCAGCTCTGGGTCCCTGCAGGGGAAGCGTTGGCAAGCACAGGGCCAGTCCTCCAAAGGCCCAGGTGCAGGGAGCCCAGGCCAAGCAGCCTGTGGAAGAAGCCACCCCGGGAACACGACTGCAGGCCACGGCCCTTCCCACCTCCTCCTCCTCCTCCTCCTGCTCCTCCACCCCCCCCCGACCTCCCACCCCCCCACCCCACCCCCCGACATGGCGCAGGGCTCAGAGACACCTCAGACACTTGCTACCCAAAGTGCAAAGGGCATCAGTTGCTCCTCCAAACTCCCCCCCTGCCCAGCAGACCGCGTTGTCCAGCCAGCCCCCGGGCCTCCCTGGGGTGCCCAGCACAAAAGTGCAGACAACCACCGGACCCTCAATCTCAGTTTTCGGATGTTTTTGCCACTCTAAGGACCCGCAGGCCAGCTGGGCCTTCTGGCAGGACAGAGAGCCCCGGAATCCGACGTGGAGAGCTGGGTGTACGTCCCCACGAGGAGGCGGTCCCCACCTCCGCGGCTCTCCCCTTGCGGGGGGGAAAAGCAGCCACGGGGCCTCAGAGAAGACACCAGGCTGGGCGCCCGCCCCACAGTGGGGGCACGTCCCCCGCAGGCCACTTAGCGCCGGCCGCCGGCCGGCGGACGGTTGGGTGGCGCGAGACGCTGCGGCCGCCCTGCTACCGGGTTCCTGGGAGGGCGTCCTGGAACCAGCGTCCACACCAAGCCCTTGGAAGGCCCAGGCGACGGAGGAGCCCCGTCAGGCAGGGGCCGAGGACGGTGACGGCCCGGGCGGGGAGGAGCGTGTCAGGCAGGGGCAGAGGACGGTGACAGGTGACAGGCCGGGCGGGAAGGAGTCAGTCAGGCAGGGGCCGAGGAGGAGACGGGCTGGGTAAGGGTTAGGGTTAGAGTCAGGGCACAAGTCACAATCGCAAAGACCTGGAAGCGACCCGAGTGCCCATCGACCCACGAGTGCGTAAATGAAATGTGGCGCGTGGACACCACGGAGTGCTATTCAGCTAGGAGGAGCAGCGGTGAGAGGGCACCTCTCGTGGTTCTCCTGGCCAGAGCTGGAACCCGTTCCAGTAAGCCAGGTAGCCCAAGAATGGACACACGAGCACCACGTGCTCGCGCTCACCAGCAAATGGGTACGAACCGATGGACACCTAAGTGGACACAGAGGAATCACCTTCATCGGGTGGGTGTCGGGCGGGTGGGGGGAGGGGATGGGCATACACCTCCATTAGGAACGGGGTGGGTGCGCACCGACTGGGGGATGGGCGCACTTGAGGCTCTGACCCGAGGGGGGAGGCTGGGAGAGGGCAACGTACCCGACCTTAACATTGGTACCCCCACAATACGCTGGAACAACATCAGAGGTAAATGAATAAGAACACAGGGGGGAGGGGGGCACGGGCAACACATGTCACCTTAATACTTGGACTCCCATCATCTGCTTGAAAAGAGAGAGAAAAGAAAATGCAATCATAGAGATAAGAGACACTTTTTAAACATAATGAATCCGAAGAGAAAAGTAAAAGGAGGCCTGTGGAGCAGGTCTGGGTGTGACTCCGGATCCCCCAACATCAGGTGCCACCACCAAAGATTCCTACGTGTAGCCCATAGAACCCCAAAAGCAACGGGACGAGTTCTGGTCACATACTCCCTCAAAATGACATCCTGGCCTTCTTCTGGAACTCCCTCCCCTCTCAGACTCTCAAGGTTTCCTCCAGCGTGTCGGTTCCCACAGAGCAGACCTTTGGTCTGAGACCTGACAGTCCAGAAGCCACGCATGCTGCCGCGTGACGGCGGTGTCGCGGCTTGGGACAAGAGGAGGCCCCACGGTGCGGGCTGGGGCGCCAGGCACCGCGGCGGGCGCTGAGGGTGGGGGTGACCCCCACCCCGGGCCGCCGACTCGCTCCCAGAAAGGGGACAGAACAAGAGGCAAAACAAAAAAAAAAAAAAGAAGAAGCCTACGGCACCCGGTATTCCCAGGCAGTCTCCCATCCAAGTACTAACCAGGCCCGACCCTGCTTAGCTTCCGAGACCAGACGAGATCGGGCGCGTTCAGGGTGGTGTGGCCCTAGACGGCGGAGGGCGCCCCTGCCCCGCTCAAGAAGCCGAGCCTCTCTGCGCTTCCCCGCCGCCTCCTCCCCCCGCCCCAGGCCCCGCGCCGGCGCTGACCCGCACCGGGCCGGGCCTGTTGAGTTCACCGGCCGGGTCCGGCGGGCTCCGAGGGACGGGGGTGACAGGCGGGGCGGGGCGGGGCGGGGCGGGGCGGGCAGGGAGCGGCGGGCCGGGGTGGGGGGCTGTCTCTCTATACACACACACACACACACACACACACACACACTCACACTCACACTCACTCACTCACACTCACACAAGATGCGCCTCCACGGCTGGACTCGCCAAGGTGGAGACCTTCCAGCCCCCTTCCTCTCCTCGCCTGGCCCACCCCCAGCTCCTGGCCGGCCGCCGCCGCCGCCGCCGATTGCGCACGCGCGGGTCGCCCGCCCTTTGACCCCAGGCAGGGTCCGCCATCCCCGACAACCCCTTTCAGCTGGGCCCCCCACCCTGTGGGTGGGCTGCCGCCTATTCCCCCGGGCCCGGGCTGGGGCACAGCGCATGGGGGAGGGGAGCGAGTGTATGGGGCGTCTCTCTCTCTCTCTAGGGATGTGTCCCATGGGTGGGGTGGCGTGGTTTGTGGGGCGCTGAAGAAATCAGTCCCCTCCATCTCCTACCTCTGGAAAACGCCCAAGCCCTTGGAGAACTGCCGGCAACGCGACCGTGGGGGCCGGGACCCTCCTCTGTGTCCTCCTGTGGCCCAGTCCAAGGGGCCTGGGCCTGGCCGGGGCTGCATTGGACCCCGACCACCCTGGCGTGTGGACTCGCTAAAAATCGGCGATTAGATATTGGATTCCAGCTTCATTGAGGTCATTTCACTAATGAGTGCACCGGAAAGAGTTTCCTAATCCATCTGTGAGGGTGGCAACTGAAAGAGAATTTTAAAGCTGACAGAATAGGCGAGGAAAGGCATAGGAGATTTCCACACCCAGTAAGGAAGCCTTTCCCGAAATGGAAGAAAGAAACGAGCAAACAGAAACACCGGTAGCCCGCCAGGATCAGAGTCTGCCCCCGAGAGAAAGTACCCTGACCAGGTTCACCCGTGGGTGGGTGGCGAGCTAGCGGCATTCAGAAGAGCGAGGCCCGCAGTCTGTGCAGAAGACACCTGCACTCGGGTGTGTGTGGCGGCACGATTCACAAGCAGCTCCAGATGTTAAGCCAAGGAGAAGCCAGGGAGTTCCCAACGCCCCAGGTGTCCTCAGCCCACGACTGGCTGCTGGGGGAATGCGAAGCCCGGCTCCTTGTCTCAGAGCCCTTGTCTCAGAGCGGGACAACCAGGAGGTGTGACGTACACCCCGGGGTTCCCAGGAGGATCAGGCTGAAGCTGGGACTTGGCCTGAAAGTGTCCCCTCGCATGGCCACCCCCTTCCCCTTCCTGCTCCTCTACTCCTGGTGCCCCTCCATCCAGGGGCCAGACCTTAAAGAGTCACCCGCAAGAGAATCCTGGTCCCAAAGGAGCCTTCTGGGGGACCCGTGCTGAGAGAGGTTGTGGGCATGGCCCGCTGGGGCTCTGCCCGACCCAGGGCTGAGAGATGCAACCTCCCAGCTCTGGGTCCCTGCAGGGGAAGCGTTGGCAAGCACAGGGCCAGTCCTCCAAAGGCCCAGGTGCAGGGAGCCCAGGCCAAGCAGCCTGTGGAAGAAGCCACCCCGGGAACACGACTGCAGGCCACGGCCCTTCCCACCTCCTCCTCCTCCTCCTCCTGCTCCTCCACCCCCCCCCGACCTCCCACCCCCCCACCCCACCCCCCGACATGGCGCAGGGCTCAGAGACACCTCAGACACTTGCTACCCAAAGTGCAAAGGGCATCAGTTGCTCCTCCAAACCCCCCCCCTGCCCAGCAGACCGCGTTGTCCAGCCAGCCCCCGGGCCTCCCTGGGGTGCCCAGCACAAAAGTGCAGACAACCACCGGACCCTCAATCTCAGTTTTCGGATGTTTTTGCCACTCTAAGGACCCGCAGGCCAGCTGGGCCTTCTGGCAGGACAGAGAGCCCCGGAATCCGACGTGGAGAGCTGGGTGTACGTCCCCACGAGGAGGCGGTCCCCACCTCCGCGGCTCTCCCCTTGCGGGGGGGAAAAGCAGCCACGGGGCCTCAGAGAAGACACCAGGCTGGGCGCCCGCCCCACAGTGGGGGCACGTCCCCCGCAGGCCACTTAGCGCCGGCCGCCGGCCGGCGGACGGTTGGGTGGCGCGAGACGCTGCGGCCGCCCTGCTACCGGGTTCCTGGGAGGGCGTCCTGGAACCAGCGTCCACACCAAGCCCTTGGAAGGCCCAGGCGACGGAGGAGCCCCGTCAGGCAGGGGCCGAGGACGGTGACGGCCCGGGCGGGGAGGAGCGTGTCAGGCAGGGGCAGAGGACGGTGACAGGTGACAGGCCGGGCGGGAAGGAGTCAGTCAGGCAGGGGCCGAGGAGGAGACGGGCTGGGTAAGGGTTAGGGTTAGAGTCAGGGCACAAGTCACAATCGCAAAGACCTGGAAGCGACCCGAGTGCCCATCGACCCACGAGTGCGTAAATGAAATGTGGCGCGTGGACACCACGGAGTGCTATTCAGCTAGGAGGAGCAGCGGTGAGAGGGCACCTCTCGTGGTTCTCCTGGCCAGAGCTGGAACCCGTTCCAGTAAGCCAGGTAGCCCAAGAATGGACACACGAGCACCACGTGCTCGCGCTCACCAGCAAATGGGTACGAACCGATGGACACCTAAGTGGACACAGAGGAATCACCTTCATCGGGTGGGTGTCGGGCGGGTGGGGGGAGGGGATGGGCATACACCTCCATTAGGAACGGGGTGGGTGCGCACCGACTGGGGGATGGGCGCACTTGAGGCTCTGACCCGAGGGGGGAGGCTGGGAGAGGGCAACGTACCCGACCTTAACATTGGTACCCCCACAATACGCTGGAACAACATCAGAGGTAAATGAATAAGAACACAGGGGGGAGGGGGGCACGGGCAACACATGTCACCTTAATACTTGGACTCCCATCATCTGCTTGAAAAGAGAGAGAAAAGAAAATGCAATCATAGAGATAAGAGACACTTTTTAAACATAATGAATCCGAAGAGAAAAGTAAAAGGAGGCCTGTGGAGCAGGTCTGGGTGTGACTCCGGATCCCCCAACATCAGGTGCCACCACCAAAGATTCCTACGTGTAGCCCATAGAACCCCAAAAGCAACGGGACGAGTTCTGGTCACATACTCCCTCAAAATGACATCCTGGCCTTCTTCTGGAACTCCCTCCCCTCTCAGACTCTCAAGGTTTCCTCCAGCGTGTCGGTTCCCACAGAGCAGACCTTTGGTCTGAGACCTGACAGTCCAGAAGCCACGCATGCTGCCGCGTGACGGCGGTGTCGCGGCTTGGGACAAGAGGAGGCCCCACGGTGCGGGCTGGGGCGCCAGGCACCGCGGCGGGCGCTGAGGGTGGGGGTGACCCCCACCCCGGGCCGCCGACTCGCTCCCAGAAAGGGGACAGAACAAGAGGCAAAACAAAAAAAAAAAAAAGAAGAAGCCTACGGCACCCGGTATTCCCAGGCGGTCTCCCATCCAAGTACTAACCAGGCCCGACCCTGCTTAGCTTCCGAGACCAGACGAGATCGGGCGCGTTCAGGGTGGTGTGGCCCTAGACGGCGGAGGGCGCCCCTGCCCCGCTCAAGAAGCCGAGCCTCTCTGCGCTTCCCCGCCGCCTCCTCCCCCCGCCCCAGGCCCCGCGCCGGCGCTGACCCGCACCGGGCCGGGCCTGTTGAGTTCACCGGCCGGGTCCGGCGGGCTCCGAGGGACGGGGGTGACAGGCGGGGCGGGGCGGGGCGGGGCGGGGCGGGCAGGGAGCGGCGGGCCGGGGTGGGGGGCTGTCTCTCTATACACACACACACACACACACACACACACACACTCACACTCACACTCACTCACTCACACTCACACAAGATGCGCCTCCACGGCTGGACTCGCCAAGGTGGAGACCTTCCAGCCCCCTTCCTCTCCTCGCCTGGCCCACCCCCAGCTCGTGGCCGCCGCCGCCGCCGCCGCCGCCGCCGCCGCCGATTGCGCACGCGCGGGTCGCCCGCCCTTTGACCCCAGGCAGGGGCCGCCATCCCCACAACCCCTTTCAGCTGCGCCCCCCACCCTGTGGGTGGGCTGCCGCCTATTCCCCCGGGCCCGGGCTGGGGCACAGCGCATGGGGGAGGGGAGCGAGTGTATGGGGCGTCTCTCTCTCTCTCTAGGGATGTGTCCCATGGGTGGGGTGGCGTGGTTTGTGGGGCGCTGAAGAAATCAGTCCCCTCCATCTCCTACCTCTGGAAAACGCCCAAGCCCTTGGAGAACTGCCGGCAACGCGACCGTGGGGGCCGGGACCCTCCTCTGGGTCCTCCTGTGGCCCAGTCCAAGGGGCCTGGGCCTGGCCGGGGCTGCATTGGACCCCGACCACCCTGGCGTGTGGACTCGCTAAAAATCGGCGATTAGATATTGGATTCCAGCTTCATTGAGGTCATTTCACTAATGAGTGCACCGGAAAGAGTTTCCTAATCCATCTGTGAGGGTGGCAACTGAAAGAGAATTTTAAAGCTGACAGAATAGGCGAGGAAAGGCATAGGAGATTTCCACACCCAGTAAAGAAGCCTTTCCCGAAATGGAAGAAAGAAACGAGCAAACAGAAACACCGGTAGCCCGCCAGGATCAGAGTCTGCCCCCGAGAGAAAGTACCCTGACCAGGTTCACCCGTGGGTGGGTGGCGAGCTAGCGGCATTCAGAAGAGCGAGGCCCGCAGTCTGTGCAGAAGACACCTGCACTCGGGTGTGTGTGGCGGCACGATTCACAAGCAGCTCCAGATGTTAAGCCAAGGAGAAGCCAGGGAGTTCCCAACGCCCCAGGTGTCCTCAGCCCACGACTGGCTGCTGGGGGAATGCGAAGCCCGGCTCCTTGTCTCAGAGCCCTTGTCTCAGAGCGGGACAACCAGGAGGTGTGACGTACACCCCGGGGTTCCCAGGAGGATCAGGCTGAAGCTGGGACTTGGCCTGAAAGTGTCCCCTCGCATGGCCACCCCCTTCCCCTTCCTGCTCCTCTACTCCTGGTGCCCCTCCATCCAGGGGCCAGACCTTAAAGAGTCACCCGCAAGAGAATCCTGGTCCCAAAGGAGCCTTCTGGGGGACCCGTGCTGAGAGAGGTTGTGGGCATGGCCCGCTGGGGCTCTGCCCGACCCAGGGCTGAGAGATGCAACCTCCCAGCTCTGGGTCCCTGCAGGGGAAGCGTTGGCAAGCACAGGGCCAGTCCTCCAAAGGCCCAGGTGCAGGGAGCCCAGGCCAAGCAGCCTGTGGAAGAAGCCACCCCGGGAACACGACTGCAGGCCACGGCCCTTCCCACCTCCTCCTCCTCCTCCTCCTGCTCCTCCACCCCCCCCCCGACCTCCCACCCCCCCACCCCACCCCCCGACATGGCGCAGGGCTCAGAGACACCTCAGACACTTGCTACCCAAAGTGCAAAGGGCATCAGTTGCTCCTCCAAACCCCCCCCCTGCCCAGCAGACCGCGTTGTCCAGCCAGCCCCCGGGCCTCCCTGGGGTGCCCAGCACAAAAGTGCAGACAACCACCGGACCCTCAATCTCAGTTTTCGGATGTTTTTGCCACTCTAAGGACCCGCAGGCCAGCTGGGCCTTCTGGCAGGACAGAGAGCCCCGGAATCCGACGTGGAGAGCTGGGTGTACGTCCCCACGAGGAGGCGGTCCCCACCTCCGCGGCTCTCCCCTTGCGGGGGGGAAAAGCAGCCACGGGGCCTCAGAGAAGACACCAGGCTGGGCGCCCGCCCCACAGTGGGGGCACGTCCCCCGCAGGCCACTTAGCGCCGGCCGCCGGCCGGCGGACGGTTGGGTGGCGCGAGACGCTGCGGCCGCCCTGCTACCGGGTCCCTGGGAGGGCGTCCTGGAACCAGCGTCCACACCAAGCCCTTGGAAGGCCCAGGCGACGGAGGAGCCCCGTCAGGCAGGGGCCGAGGACGGTGACGGCCCGGGCGGGGAGGAGCGTGTCAGGCAGGGGCAGAGGACGGTGACAGGTGACAGGCCGGGCGGGAAGGAGTCAGTCAGGCAGGGGCCGAGGAGGAGACGGGCTGGGTAAGGGTTAGGGTTAGAGTCAGGGCACAAGTCACAATCGCAAAGACCTGGAAGCGACCCGAGTGCCCATCGACCCACGAGTGCGTAAATGAAATGTGGCGCGTGGACACCACGGAGTGCTATTCAGCTAGGAGGAGCAGCGGTGAGAGGGCACCTCTCGTGGTTCTCCTGGCCAGAGCTGGAACCCGTTCCAGTAAGCCAGGTAGCCCAAGAATGGACACACGAGCACCACGTGCTCGCGCTCACCAGCAAATGGGTACGAACCGATGGACACCTAAGTGGACACAGAGGAATCACCTTCATCGGGTGGGTGTCGGGCGGGTGGGGGGAGGGGATGGGCATACACCTCCATTAGGAACGGGGTGGGTGCGCACCGACTGGGGGATGGGCGCACTTGAGGCTCTGACCCGAGGGGGGAGGCTGGGAGAGGGCAACGTACCCGACCTTAACATTGGTACCCCCACAATACGCTGGAACAACATCAGAGGTAAATGAATAAGAACACAGGGGGGAGGGGGGCACGGGCAACACATGTCACCTTAATACTTGGACTCCCATCATCTGCTTGAAAAGAGAGAGAAAAGAAAATGCAATCATAGAGATAAGAGACACTTTTTAAACATAATGAATCCGAAGAGAAAAGTAAAAGGAGGCCTGTGGAGCAGGTCTGGGTGTGACTCCGGATCCCCCAACATCAGGTGCCACCACCAAAGATTCCTACGTGTAGCCCATAGAACCCCAAAAGCAACGGGACGAGTTCTGGTCACATACTCCCTCAAAATGACATCCTGGCCTTCTTCTGGAACTCCCTCCCCTCTCAGACTCTCAAGGTTTCCTCCAGCGTGTCGGTTCCCACAGAGCAGACCTTTGGTCTGAGACCTGACAGTCCAGAAGCCACGCATGCTGCCGCGTGACGGCGGTGTCGCGGCTTGGGACAAGAGGAGGCCCCACGGTGCGGGCTGGGGCGCCAGGCACCGCGGCGGGCGCTGAGGGTGGGGGTGACCCCCACCCCGGGCCGCCGACTCGCTCCCAGAAAGGGGACAGAACAAGAGGCAAAACAAAAAAAAAAAAAAGAAGAAGCCTACGGCACCCGGTATTCCCAGGCGGTCTCCCATCCAAGTACTAACCAGGCCCGACCCTGCTTAGCTTCCGAGACCAGACGAGATCGGGCGCGTTCAGGGTGGTGTGGCCCCTGCCCCGCTCAAGAAGCCGAGCCTCTCTGCGCTTCCCCGCCGCCTCCTCCCCCCGCCCCAGGCCCCGCGCCGGCGCTGACCCGCACCGGGCCGGGCCTGTTGAGTTCACCGGCCGGGTCCGGCGGGCTCCGAGGGACGGGGGTGACAGGCGGGGCGGGGCGGGGCGGGGCGGGCAGGGAGCGGCGGGCCGGGGTGGGGGGCTGTCTCTCTATACACACACACACACACACACACACACACACACTCACACTCACACTCACTCACTCACACTCACACAAGATGCGCCTCCACGGCTGGACTCGCCAAGGTGGAGACCTTCCAGCCCCCTTCCTCTCCTCGCCTGGCCCACCCCCAGCTCGTGGCCGCCGCCGCCGCCGCCGCCGATTGCGCACGCGCGGGTCGCCCGCCCTTTGACCCCAGGCAGGGGCCGCCATCCCCGACAACCCCTTTCAGCTGCGCCCCCCACCCTGTGGGTGGGCTGCCGCCTATTCCCCCGGGCCCGGGCTGGGGCACAGCGCATGGGGGAGGGGAGCGAGTGTATGGGGCGTCTCTCTCTCTCTCTAGGGATGTGTCCCATGGGTGGGGTGGCGTGGTTTGTGGGGCGCTGAAGAAATCAGTCCCCTCCATCTCCTACCTCTGGAAAACGCCCAAGCCCTTGGAGAACTGCCGGCAACGCGACCGTGGGGGCCGGGACCCTCCTCTGTGTCCTCCTGTGGCCCAGTCCAAGGGGCCTGGGCCTGGCCGGGGCTGCATTGGACCCCGACCACCCTGGCGTGTGGACTCGCTAAAAATCGGCGATTAGATATTGGATTCCAGCTTCATTGAGGTCATTTCACTAATGAGTGCACCGGAAAGAGTTTCCTAATCCATCTGTGAGGGTGGCAACTGAAAGAGAATTTTAAAGCTGACAGAATAGGCGAGGAAAGGCATAGGAGATTTCCACACCCAGTAAGGAAGCCTTTCCCGAAATGGAAGAAAGAAACGAGCAAACAGAAACACCGGTAGCCCGCCAGGATCAGAGTCTGCCCCCGAGAGAAAGTACCCTGACCAGGTTCACCCGTGGGTGGGTGGCGAGCTAGCGGCATTCAGAAGAGCGAGGCCCGCAGTCTGTGCAGAAGACACCTGCACTCGGGTGTGTGTGGCGGCACGATTCACAAGCAGCTCCAGATGTTAAGCCAAGGAGAAGCCAGGGAGTTCCCAACGCCCCAGGTGTCCTCAGCCCACGACTGGCTGCTGGGGGAATGCGAAGCCCGGCTCCTTGTCTCAGAGCCCTTGTCTCAGAGCGGGACAACCAGGAGGTGTGACGTACACCCCGGGGTTCCCAGGAGGATCAGGCTGAAGCTGGGACTTGGCCTGAAAGTGTCCCCTCGCATGGCCACCCCCTTCCCCTTCCTGCTCCTCTACTCCTGGTGCCCCTCCATCCAGGGGCCAGACCTTAAAGAGTCACCCGCAAGAGAATCCTGGTCCCAAAGGAGCCTTCTGGGGGACCCGTGCTGAGAGAGGTTGTGGGCATGGCCCGCTGGGGCTCTGCCCGACCCAGGGCTGAGAGATGCAACCTCCCAGCTCTGGGTCCCTGCAGGGGAAGCGTTGGCAAGCACAGGGCCAGTCCTCCAAAGGCCCAGGTGCAGGGAGCCCAGGCCAAGCAGCCTGTGGAAGAAGCCACCCCGGGAACACGACTGCAGGCCACGGCCCTTCCCACCTCCTCCTCCTCCTGCTCCTCCACACCCCCCCCCCGACCTCCCACCCCCCCACCCCACCCCCCGACATGGCGCAGGGCTCAGAGACACCTCAGACACTTGCTACCCAAAGTGCAAAGGGCATCAGTTGCTCCTCCAAACCCCCCCCCGTGCCCAGCAGACCGCGTTGTCCAGCCAGCCCCCGGGCCTCCCTGGGGTGCCCAGCACAAAAGTGCAGACAACCACCGGACCCTCAATCTCAGTTTTCGGATGTTTTTGCCACTCTAAGGACCCGCAGGCCAGCTGGGCCTTCTGGCAGGACAGAGAGCCCCGGAATCCGACGTGGAGAGCTGGGTGTACGTCCCCACGAGGAGGCGGTCCCCACCTCCGCGGCTCTCCCCTTGCGGGGGGGAAAAGCAGCCACGGGGCCTCAGAGAAGACACCAGGCTGGGCGCCCGCCCCACAGTGGGGGCACGTCCCCCGCAGGCCACTTAGCGCCGGCCGCCGGCCGGCGGACGGTTGGGTGGCGCGAGACGCTGCGGCCGCCCTGCTACCGGGTCCCTGGGAGGGCGTCCTGGAACCAGCGTCCACACCAAGCCCTTGGAAGGCCCAGGCGACGGAGGAGCCCCGTCAGGCAGGGGCCGAGGACGGTGACGGCCCGGGCGGGGAGGAGCGTGTCAGGCAGGGGCAGAGGACGGTGACAGGTGACAGGCCGGGCGGGAAGGAGTCAGTCAGGCAGGGGCCGAGGAGGAGACGGGCTGGGTAAGGGTTAGGGTTAGAGTCAGGGCACAAGTCACAATCGCAAAGACCTGGAAGCGACCCGAGTGCCCATCGACCCACGAGTGCGTAAATGAAATGTGGCGCGTGGACACCACGGAGTGCTATTCAGCTAGGAGGAGCAGCGGTGAGAGGGCACCTCTCGTGGTTCTCCTGGCCAGAGCTGGAACCCGTTCCAGTAAGCCAGGTAGCCCAAGAATGGACACACGAGCACCACGTGCTCGCGCTCACCAGCAAATGGGTACGAACCGATGGACACCTAAGTGGACACAGAGGAATCACCTTCATCGGGTGGGTGTCGGGCGGGTGGGGGGAGGGGATGGGCATACACCTCCATTAGGAACGGGGTGGGTGCGCACCGACTGGGGGATGGGCGCACTTGAGGCTCTGACCCGAGGGGGGAGGCTGGGAGAGGGCAACGTACCCGACCTTAACATTGGTACCCCCACAATACGCTGGAACAACATCAGAGGTAAATGAATAAGAACACAGGGGGGAGGGGGGCACGGGCAACACATGTCACCTTAATACTTGGACTCCCATCATCTGCTTGAAAAGAGAGAGAAAAGAAAATGCAATCATAGAGATAAGAGACACTTTTTAAACATAATGAATCCGAAGAGAAAAGTAAAAGGAGGCCTGTGGAGCAGGTCTGGGTGTGACTCCGGATCCCCCAACATCAGGTGCCACCACCAAAGATTCCTACGTGTAGCCCATAGAACCCCAAAAGCAACGGGACGAGTTCTGGTCACATACTCCCTCAAAATGACATCCTGGCCTTCTTCTGGAACTCCCTCCCCTCTCAGACTCTCAAGGTTTCCTCCAGCGTGTCGGTTCCCACAGAGCAGACCTTTGGTCTGAGACCTGACAGTCCAGAAGCCACGCATGCTGCCGCGTGACGGCGGTGTCGCGGCTTGGGACAAGAGGAGGCCCCACGGTGCGGGCTGGGGCGCCAGGCACCGCGGCGGGCGCTGAGGGTGGGGGTGACCCCCACCCCGGGCCGCCGACTCGCTCCCAGAAAGGGGACAGAACAAGAGGCAAAACAAAAAAAAAAAAAAGAAGAAGCCTACGGCACCCGGTATTCCCAGGCGGTCTCCCATCCAAGTACTAACCAGGCCCGACCCTGCTTAGCTTCCGAGACCAGACGAGATCGGGCGCGTTCAGGGTGGTGTGGCCCTAGACGGCGGAGGGCGCCCCTGCCCCGCTCAAGAAGCCGAGCCTCTCTGCGCTTCCCCGCCGCCTCCTCCCCCCGCCCCAGGCCCCGCGCCGGCGCTGACCCGCACCGGGCCGGGCCTGTTGAGTTCACCGGCCAGGTCCGGCGGGCTCCGAGGGACGGGGGTGACAGGCGGGGCGGGGCGGGCAGGGAGCGGCGGGCCGGGGTGGGGGGCTGTCTCTCTATACACACACACACACACACACACACACACACTCACACTCACTCACTCACACTCACACAAGATGCGCCTCCACGGCTGGACTCGCCAAGGTGGAGACCTTCCAGCCCCCTTCCTCTCCTCGCCTGGCCCACCCCCAGCTCGTGGCCGCCGCCGCCGCCGCCGCCGCCGCCGCCGCCGCCGCCGCCGATTGCGCACGCGCGGGTCGCCCGCCCTTTGACCCCAGGCAGGGGCCGCCATCCCCACAACCCCTTTCAGCTGCGCCCCCCACCCTGTGGGTGGGCTGCCGCCTATTCCCCCGGGCCCGGGCTGGGGCACAGCGCATGGGGGAGGGGAGCGAGTGTATGGGGCGTCTCTCTCTCTCTCTAGGGATGTGTCCCATGGGTGGGGTGGCGTGGTTTGTGGGGCGCTGAAGAAATCAGTCCCCTCCATCTCCTACCTCTGGAAAACGCCCAAGCCCTTGGAGAACTGCCGGCAACGCGACCGTGGGGGCCGGGACCCTCCTCTGGGTCCTCCTGTGGCCCAGTCCAAGGGGCCTGGGCCTGGCCGGGGCTGCATTGGACCCCGACCACCCTGGCGTGTGGACTCGCTAAAAATCGGCGATTAGATATTGGATTCCAGCTTCATTGAGGTCATTTCACTAATGAGTGCACCGGAAAGAGTTTCCTAATCCATCTGTGAGGGTGGCAACTGAAAGAGAATTTTAAAGCTGACAGAATAGGCGAGGAAAGGCATAGGAGATTTCCACACCCAGTAAAGAAGCCTTTCCCGAAATGGAAGAAAGAAACGAGCAAACAGAAACACCGGTAGCCCGCCAGGATCAGAGTCTGCCCCCGAGAGAAAGTACCCTGACCAGGTTCACCCGTGGGTGGGTGGCGAGCTAGCGGCATTCAGAAGAGCGAGGCCCGCAGTCTGTGCAGAAGACACCTGCACTCGGGTGTGTGTGGCGGCACGATTCACAAGCAGCTCCAGATGTTAAGCCAAGGAGAAGCCAGGGAGTTCCCAACGCCCCAGGTGTCCTCAGCCCACGACTGGCTGCTGGGGGAATGCGAAGCCCGGCTCCTTGTCTCAGAGCCCTTGTCTCAGAGCGGGACAACCAGGAGGTGTGACGTACACCCCGGGGTTCCCAGGAGGATCAGGCTGAAGCTGGGACTTGGCCTGAAAGTGTCCCCTCGCATGGCCACCCCCTTCCCCTTCCTGCTCCTCTACTCCTGGTGCCCCTCCATCCAGGGGCCAGACCTTAAAGAGTCACCCGCAAGAGAATCCTGGTCCCAAAGGAGCCTTCTGGGGGACCCGTGCTGAGAGAGGTTGTGGGCATGGCCCGCTGGGGCTCTGCCCGACCCAGGGCTGAGAGATGCAACCTCCCAGCTCTGGGTCCCTGCAGGGGAAGCGTTGGCAAGCACAGGGCCAGTCCTCCAAAGGCCCAGGTGCAGGGAGCCCAGGCCAAGCAGCCTGTGGAAGAAGCCACCCCGGGAACACGACTGCAGGCCACGGCCCTTCCCACCTCCTCCTCCTCCTCCTCCTGCTCCTCCACACCCCCCCGACCTCCCACCCCCCCACCCCACCCCCCGACATGGCGCAGGGCTCAGAGACACCTCAGACACTTGCTACCCAAAGTGCAAAGGGCATCAGTTGCTCCTCCAAACCCCCCCCCTTGCCCAGCAGACCGCGTTGTCCAGCCAGCCCCCGGGCCTCCCTGGGGTGCCCAGCACAAAAGTGCAGACAACCACCGGACCCTCAATCTCAGTTTTCGGATGTTTTTGCCACTCTAAGGACCCGCAGGCCAGCTGGGCCTTCTGGCAGGACAGAGAGCCCCGGAATCCGACGTGGAGAGCTGGGTGTACGTCCCCACGAGGAGGCGGTCCCCACCTCCGCGGCTCTCCCCTTGCGGGGGGGAAAAGCAGCCACGGGGCCTCAGAGAAGACACCAGGTTGGGCGCCCGCCCCACAGTGGGGGCACGTCCCCCGCAGGCCACTTAGCGCCGGCCGCCGGCCGGCGGACGGTTGGGTGGCGCGAGACGCTGCGGCCGCCCTGCTACCGGGTTCCTGGGAGGGCGTCCTGGAACCAGCGTCCACACCAAGCCCTTGGAAGGCCCAGGCGACGGAGGAGCCCCGTCAGGCAGGGGCCGAGGACGGTGACGGCCCGGGCGGGGAGGAGCGTGTCAGGCAGGGGCAGAGGACGGTGACAGGTGACAGGCCGGGCGGGAAGGAGTCAGTCAGGCAGGGGCCGAGGAGGAGACGGGCTGGGTAAGGGTTAGGGTTAGAGTCAGGGCACAAGTCACAATCGCAAAGACCTGGAAGCGACCCGAGTGCCCATCGACCCACGAGTGCGTAAATGAAATGTGGCGCGTGGACACCACGGAGTGCTATTCAGCTAGGAGGAGCAGCGGTGAGAGGGCACCTCTCGTGGTTCTCCTGGCCAGAGCTGGAACCCGTTCCAGTAAGCCAGGTAGCCCAAGAATGGACACACGAGCACCACGTGCTCGCGCTCACCAGCAAATGGGTACGAACCGATGGACACCTAAGTGGACACAGAGGAATCACCTTCATCGGGTGGGTGTCGGGCGGGTGGGGGGAGGGGATGGGCATACACCTCCATTAGGAACGGGGTGGGTGCGCACCGACTGGGGGATGGGCGCACTTGAGGCTCTGACCCGAGGGGGGAGGCTGGGAGAGGGCAACGTACCCGACCTTAACATTGGTAACCCCACAATACGCTGGAACAACATCAGAGGTTAATGAATAAGAACACAGGGGGGAGGGGGGCACGGGCAACACATGTCACCTTAATACTTGGACTCCCATCATCTGCTTGAAAAGAGAGAGAAAAGAAAATGCAATCATAGAGATAAGAGACACTTTTTAAACATAATGAATCCGAAGAGAAAAGTAAAAGGAGGCCTGTGGAGCAGGTCTGGGTGTGACTCCGGATCCCCCAACATCAGGTGCCACCACCAAAGATTCCTACGTGTAGCCCATAGAACCCCAAAAGCAACGGGACGAGTTCTGGTCACATACTCCCTCAAAATGACATCCTGGCCTTCTTCTGGAACTCCCTCCCCTCTCAGACTCTCAAGGTTTCCTCCAGCGTGTCGGTTCCCACAGAGCAGACCTTTGGTCTGAGACCTGACAGTCCAGAAGCCACGCATGCTGCCGCGTGACGGCGGTGTCGCGGCTTGGGACAAGAGGAGGCCCCACGGTGCGGGCTGGGGCGCCAGGCACCGCGGCGGGCGCTGAGGGTGGGGGTGACCCCCACCCCGGGCCGCCGACTCGCTCCCAGAAAGGGGACAGAACAAGAGGCAAAACAAAAAAAAAAAAAAGAAGAAGCCTACGGCACCCGGTATTCCCAGGCGGTCTCCCATCCAAGTACTAACCAGGCCCGACCCTGCTTAGCTTCCGAGACCAGACGAGATCGGGCGCGTTCAGGGTGGTGTGGCCCTAGACGGCGGAGGGCGCCCCTGCCCCGCTCAAGAAGCCGAGCCTCTCTGCGCTTCCCCGCCGCCTCCTCCCCCCGCCCAAGGCCCCGCGCCGGCGCTGACCCGCACCGGGCCGGGCCTGTTGAGTTCACCGGCCGGGTCCGGCGGGCTCCGAGGGACGGGGGTGACAGCGGGGCGGGGCGGGGCGGGGCGGGCAGGGAGCGGCGGGCCGGGGTGGGGGGCTGTCTCTCTATACACACACACACACACACACACACACACACACTCACACTCACACTCACACAAGATGCGCCTCCACGGCTGGACTCGCCAAGGTGGAGACCTTCCAGCCCCCTTCCTCTCCTCGCCTGGCCCACCCCCAGCTCGTGGCCGCCGCCGCCGCCGCCGCCGCCGCCGATTGCACACGCGCGGGTCGCCCGCCCTTTGACCCCAGGCAGGGTCCGCCATCCCCGACAACCCCTTTCAGCTGCGCCCCCCACCCTGTGGGTGGGCTGCCGCCTATTCCCCCGGGCCCGGGCTGGGGCACAGCGCATGGGGGAGGGGAGCGAGTGTATGGGGCGTCTCTCTCTCTCTCTAGGGATGTGTCCCATGGGTGGGGTGGCGTGGTTTGTGGGGCGCTGAAGAAATCAGTCCCCTCCATCTCCTACCTCTGGAAAACGCCCAAGCCCTTGGAGAACTGCCGGCAACGCGACCGTGGGGGCCGGGAACCTCCTCTGGGTCCTCCTGTGGCCCAGTCCAAGGGGCCTGGGCCTGGCCGGGGCTGCATTAGACCCCGACCACCCTGGCGTGTGGACTCGCTAAAAATCGGCGATTAGATATTGGATTCCAGCTTCATTGAGGTCATTTCACTAATGAGTGCACCGGAAAGAGTTTCCTAATCCATCTGTGAGGGTGGCAACTGAAAGAGAATTTTAAAGCTGACAGAATAGGCGAGGAAAGGCATAGGAGATTTCCACACCCAGTAAGGAAGCCTTTCCCGAAATGGAAGAAAGAAACGAGCAAACAGAAACACCGGTAGCCCGCCAGGATCAGAGTCTGCCCCCGAGAGAAAGTACCCTGACCAGGTTCACCCGTGGGTGGGTGGCGAGCTAGCGGCATTCAGAAGAGCGAGGCCCGCAGTCTGTGCAGAAGACACCTGCACTCGGGTGTGTGTGGCGGCACGATTCACAAGCAGCTCCAGATGTTAAGCCAAGGAGAAGCCAGGGAGTTCCCAACGCCCCAGGTGTCCTCAGCCCACGACTGGCTGCTGGGGGAATGCGAAGCCCGGCTCCTTGTCTCAGAGCCCTTGTCTCAGAGCGGGACAACCAGGAGGTGTGACGTACACCCCGGGGTTCCCAGGAGGATCAGGCTGAAGCTGGGACTTGGCCTGAAAGTGTCCCCTCGCATGGCCACCCCCTTCCCCTTCCTGCTCCTCTACTCCTGGTGCCCCTCCATCCAGGGGCCAGACCTTAAAGAGTCACCCGCAAGAGAATCCTGGTCCCAAAGGAGCCTTCTGGGGGACCCGTGCTGAGAGAGGTTGTGGGCATGGCCCGCTGGGGCTCTGCCCGACCCAGGGCTGAGAGATGCAACCTCCCAGCTCTGGGTCCCTGCAGGGGAAGCGTTGGCAAGCACAGGGCCAGTCCTCCAAAGGCCCAGGTGCAGGGAGCCCAGGCCAAGCAGCCTGTGGAAGAAGCCACCCCGGGAACACGACTGCAGGCCACGGCCCTTCCCACCTCCTCCTCCTCCTCCTCCTGCTCCTCCACCCCCCCCCCGACCTCCCACCCCCCCACCCCACCCCCCGACATGGCGCAGGGCTCAGAGACACCTCAGACACTTGCTACCCAAAGTGCAAAGGGCATCAGTTGCTCCTCCAAACCCCCCCCCTGCCCAGCAGACCGCGTTGTCCAGCCAGCCCCCGGGCCTCCCTGGGGTGCCCAGCACAAAAGTGCAGACAACCACCGGACCCTCAATCTCAGTTTTCGGATGTTTTTGCCACTCTAAGGACCCGCAGGCCAGCTGGGCCTTCTGGCAGGACAGAGAGCCCCGGAATCCGACGTGGAGAGCTGGGTGTACGTCCCCACGAGGAGGCGGTCCCCACCTCCGCGGCTCTCCCCTTGCGGGGGGGAAAAGCAGCCACGGGGCCTCAGAGAAGACACCAGGCTGGGCGCCCGCCCCACAGTGGGGGCACGTCCCCCGCAGGCCACTTAGCGCCGGCCGCCGGCCGGCGGACGGTTGGGTGGCGCGAGACGCTGCGGCCGCCCTGCTACCGGGTTCCTGGGAGGGCGTCCTGGAACCAGCGTCCACACCAAGCCCTTGGAAGGCCCAGGCGACGGAGGAGCCCCGTCAGGCAGGGGCCGAGGACGGTGACGGCCCGGGCGGGGAGGAGCGTGTCAGGCAGGGGCAGAGGACGGTGACAGGTGACAGGCCGGGCGGGAAGGAGTCAGTCAGGCAGGGGCCGAGGAGGAGACGGGCTGGGTAAGGGTTAGGGTTAGAGTCAGGGCACAAGTCACAATCGCAAAGACCTGGAAGCGACCCGAGTGCCCATCGACCCACGAGTGCGTAAATGAAATGTGGCGCGTGGACACCACGGAGTGCTATTCAGCTAGGAGGAGCAGCGGTGAGAGGGCACCTCTCGTGGTTCTCCTGGCCAGAGCTGGAACCCGTTCCAGTAAGCCAGGTAGCCCAAGAATGGACACACGAGCACCACGTGCTCGCGCTCACCAGCAAATGGGTACGAACCGATGGACACCTAAGTGGACACAGAGGAATCACCTTCATCGGGTGGGTGTCGGGCGGGTGGGGGGAGGGGATGGGCATACACCTCCATTAGGAACGGGGTGGGTGCGCACCGACTGGGGGATGGGCGCACTTGAGGCTCTGACCCGAGGGGGGAGGCTGGGAGAGGGCAACGTACCCGACCTTAACATTGGTACCCCCACAATACGCTGGAACAACATCAGAGGTAAATGAATAAGAACACAGGGGGGAGGGGGGCACGGGCAACACATGTCACCTTAATACTTGGACTCCCATCATCTGCTTGAAAAGAGAGAGAAAAGAAAATGCAATCATAGAGATAAGAGACACTTTTTAAACATAATGAATCCGAAGAGAAAAGTAAAAGGAGGCCTGTGGAGCAGGTCTGGGTGTGACTCCGGATCCCCCAACATCAGGTGCCACCACCAAAGATTCCTACGTGTAGCCCATAGAACCCCAAAAGCAACGGGACGAGTTCTGGTCACATACTCCCTCAAAATGACATCCTGGCCTTCTTCTGGAACTCCCTCCCCTCTCAGACTCTCAAGGTTTCCTCCAGCGTGTCGGTTCCCACAGAGCAGACCTTTGGTCTGAGACCTGACAGTCCAGAAGCCACGCATGCTGCCGCGTGACGGCGGTGTCGCGGCTTGGGACAAGAGGAGGCCCCACGGTGCGGGCTGGGGCGCCAGGCACCGCGGCGGGCGCTGAGGGTGGGGGTGACCCCCACCCCGGGCCGCCGACTCGCTCCCAGAAAGGGGACAGAACAAGAGGCAAAACAAAAAAAAAAAAAAGAAGAAGCCTACGGCACCCGGTATTCCCAGGCGGTCTCCCATCCAAGTACTAACCAGGCCCGACCCTGCTTAGCTTCCGAGACCAGACGAGATCGGGCGCGTTCAGGGTGGTGTGGCCCTAGACGGCGGAGGGCGCCCCTGCCCCGCTCAAGAAGCCGAGCCTCTCTGCGCTTCCCCGCCGCCTCCTCCCCCCGCCCCAGGCCCCGCGCCGGCGCTGACCCGCACCGGGCCGGGCCTGTTGAGTTCACCGGCCGGGTCCGGCGGGCTCCGAGGGACGGGGGTGACAGGCGGGGCGGGGCGGGGCGGGGCGGGGCGGGCAGGGAGCGGCGGGCCGGGGTGGGGGGCTGTCTCTCTATACACACACACACACACACACACACACACACACTCACACTCACACTCACTCACTCACACTCACACAAGATGCGCCTCCACGGCTGGACTCGCCAAGGTGGAGACCTTCCAGCCCCCTTCCTCTCCTCGCCTGGCCCACCCCCAGCTCGTGGCCGCCGCCGCCGCCGCCGCCGATTGCGCACGCGCGGGTCGCCCGCCCTTTGACCCCAGGCAGGGTCCGCCATCCCCGACAACCCCTTTCAGCTGCGCCCCCCACCCTGTGGGTGGGCTGCCGCCTATTCCCCCGGGCCCGGGCTGGGGCACAGCGCATGGGGGAGGGGAGCGAGTGTATGGGGCGTCTCTCTCTCTCTCTAGGGATGTGTCCCATGGGTGGGGTGGCGTGGTTTGTGGGGCGCTGAAGAAATCAGTCCCCTCCATCTCCTACCTCTGGAAAACGCCCAAGCCCTTGGAGAACTGCCGGCAACGCGACCGTGGGGGCCGGGACCCTCCTCTGTGTCCTCCTGTGGCCCAGTCCAAGGGGCCTGGGCCTGGCCGGGGCTGCATTGGACCCCGACCACCCTGGCGTGTGGACTCGCTAAAAATCGGCGATTAGATATTGGATTCCAGCTTCATTGAGGTCATTTCACTAATGAGTGCACCGGAAAGAGTTTCCTAATCCATCTGTGAGGGTGGCAACTGAAAGAGAATTTTAAAGCTGACAGAATAGGCGAGGAAAGGCATAGGAGATTTCCACACCCAGTAAGGAAGCCTTTCCCGAAATGGAAGAAAGAAACGAGCAAACAGAAACACCGGTAGCCCGCCAGGATCAGAGTCTGCCCCCGAGAGAAAGTACCCTGACCAGGTTCACCCGTGGGTGGGTGGCGAGCTAGCGGCATTCAGAAGAGCGAGGCCCGCAGTCTGTGCAGAAGACACCTGCACTCGGGTGTGTGTGGCGGCACGATTCACAAGCAGCTCCAGATGTTAAGCCAAGGAGAAGCCAGGGAGTTCCCAACGCCCCAGGTGTCCTCAGCCCACGACTGGCTGCTGGGGGAATGCGAAGCCCGGCTCCTTGTCTCAGAGCCCTTGTCTCAGAGCGGGACAACCAGGAGGTGTGACGTACACCCCGGGGTTCCCAGGAGGATCAGGCTGAAGCTGGGACTTGGCCTGAAAGTGTCCCCTCGCATGGCCACCCCCTTCCCCTTCCTGCTCCTCTACTCCTGGTGCCCCTCCATCCAGGGGCCAGACCTTAAAGAGTCACCCGCAAGAGAATCCTGGTCCCAAAGGAGCCTTCTGGGGGACCCGTGCTGAGAGAGGTTGTGGGCATGGCCCGCTGGGGCTCTGCCCGACCCAGGGCTGAGAGATGCAACCTCCCAGCTCTGGGTCCCTGCAGGGGAAGCGTTGGCAACCACAGGGCCAGTCCTCCAAAGGCCCAGGTGCAGGGAGCCCAGGCCAAGCAGCCTGTGGAAGAAGCCACCCCGGGAACACGACTGCAGGCCACGGCCCTTCCCACCTCCTCCTCCTCCTCCTCCTGCTCCTCCACACCCCCCCCGACCTCCCACCCCCCCACCCCACCCCCCGACATGGCGCAGGGCTCAGAGACACCTCAGACACTTGCTACCCAAAGTGCAAAGGGCATCAGTTGCTCCTCCAAACCCCCCCCCTGCCCAGCAGACCGCGTTGTCCAGCCAGCCCCCGGGCCTCCCTGGGGTGCCCAGCACAAAAGTGCAGACAACCACCGGACCCTCAATCTCAGTTTTCGGATGTTTTTGCCACTCTAAGGACCCGCAGGCCAGCTGGGCCTTCTGGCAGGACAGAGAGCCCCGGAATCCGACGTGGAGAGCTGGGTGTACGTCCCCACGAGGAGGCGGTCCCCACCTCCGCGGCTCTCCCCTTGCGGGGGGGAAAAGCAGCCACGGGGCCTCAGAGAAGACACCAGGCTGGGCGCCCGCCCCACAGTGGGGGCACGTCCCCCGCAGGCCACTTAGCGCCGGCCGCCGGCCGGCGGACGGTTGGGTGGCGCGAGACGCTGCGGCCGCCCTGCTACCGGGTCCCTGGGAGGGCGTCCTGGAACCAGCGTCCACACCAAGCCCTTGGAAGGCCCAGGCGACGGAGGAGCCCCGTCAGGCAGGGGCCGAGGACGGTGACGGCCCGGGCGGGGAGGAGCGTGTCAGGCAGGGGCAGAGGACGGTGACAGGTGACAGGCCGGGCGGGAAGGAGTCAGTCAGGCAGGGGCCGAGGAGGAGACGGGCTGGGTAAGGGTTAGGGTTAGAGTCAGGGCACAAGTCACAATCGCAAAGACCTGGAAGCGACCCGAGTGCCCATCGACCCACGAGTGCGTAAATGAAATGTGGCGCGTGGACACCACGGAGTGCTATTCAGCTAGGAGGAGCAGCGGTGAGAGGGCACCTCTCGTGGTTCTCCTGGCCAGAGCTGGAACCCGTTCCAGTAAGCCAGGTAGCCCAAGAATGGACACACGAGCACCACGTGCTCGCGCTCACCAGCAAATGGGTACGAACCGATGGACACCTAAGTGGACACAGAGGAATCACCTTCATCGGGTGGGTGTCGGGCGGGTGGGGGGAGGGGATGGGCATACACCTCCATTAGGAACGGGGTGGGTGCGCACCGACTGGGGGATGGGCGCACTTGAGGCTCTGACCCGAGGGGGGAGGCTGGGAGAGGGCAACGTACCCGACCTTAACATTGGTACCCCCACAATACGCTGGAACAACATCAGAGGTAAATGAATAAGAACACAGGGGGGAGGGGGGCACGGGCAACACATGTCACCTTAATACTTGGACTCCCATCATCTGCTTGAAAAGAGAGAGAAAAGAAAATGCAATCATAGAGATAAGAGACACTTTTTAAACATAATGAATCCGAAGAGAAAAGTAAAAGGAGGCCTGTGGAGCAGGTCTGGGTGTGACTCCGGATCCCCCAACATCAGGTGCCACCACCAAAGATTCCTACGTGTAGCCCATAGAACCCCAAAAGCAACGGGACGAGTTCTGGTCACATACTCCCTCAAAATGACATCCTGGCCTTCTTCTGGAACTCCCTCCCCTCTCAGACTCTCAAGGTTTCCTCCAGCGTGTCGGTTCCCACAGAGCAGACCTTTGGTCTGAGACCTGACAGTCCAGAAGCCACGCATGCTGCCGCGTGACGGCGGTGTCGCGGCTTGGGACAAGAGGAGGCCCCACGGTGCGGGCTGGGGCGCCAGGCACCGCGGCGGGCGCTGAGGGTGGGGGTGACCCCCACCCCGGGCCGCCGACTCGCTCCCAGAAAGGGGACAGAACAAGAGGCAAAACAAAAAAAAAAAAAAAGAAGAAGCCTACGGCACCCGGTATTCCCAGGCGGTCTCCCATCCAAGTACTAACCAGGCCCGACCCTGCTTAGCTTCCGAGACCAGACGAGATCGGGCGCGTTCAGGGTGGTGTGGCCCCTGCCCCGCTCAAGAAGCCGAGCCTCTCTGCGCTTCCCCGCCGCCTCCTCCCCCCGCCCCAGGCCCCGCGCCGGCGCTGACCCGCACCGGGCCGGGCCTGTTGAGTTCACCGGCCGGGTCCGGCGGGCTCCGAGGGACGGGGGTGACAGGCGGGGCGGGGCGGGGCGGGGCGGGGCGGGCAGGGAGCGGCGGGCCGGGGTGGGGGGCTGTCTCTCTATACACACACACACACACACACACACACACACACACACACTCACACTCACTCACTCACACTCACACAAGATGCGCCTCCACGGCTGGACTCGCCAAGGTGGAGACCTTCCAGCCCCCTTCCTCTCCTCGCCTGGCCCACCCCCAGCTCGTGGCCGCCGCCGCCGCCGCCGCCGATTGCGCACGCGCGGGTCGCCCGCCCTTTGACCCCAGGCAGGGTCCGCCATCCCCGACAACCCCTTTCAGCTGCGCCCCCCACCCTGTGGGTGGGCTGCCGCCTATTCCCCCGGGCCCGGGCTGGGGCACAGCGCATGGGGGAGGGGAGCGAGTGTATGGGGCGTCTCTCTCTCTCTCTAGGGATGTGTCCCATGGGTGGGGTGGCGTGGTTTGTGGGGCGCTGAAGAAATCAGTCCCCTCCATCTCCTACCTCTGGAAAACGCCCAAGCCCTTGGAGAACTGCCGGCAACGCGACCGTGGGGGCCGGGACCCTCCTCTGTGTCCTCCTGTGGCCCAGTCCAAGGGGCCTGGGCCTGGCCGGGGCTGCATTGGACCCCGACCACCCTGGCGTGTGGACTCGCTAAAAATCGGCGATTAGATATTGGATTCCAGCTTCATTGAGGTCATTTCACTAATGAGTGCACCGGAAAGAGTTTCCTAATCCATCTGTGAGGGTGGCAACTGAAAGAGAATTTTAAAGCTGACAGAATAGGCGAGGAAAGGCATAGGAGATTTCCACACCCAGTAAGGAAGCCTTTCCCGAAATGGAAGAAAGAAACGAGCAAACAGAAACACCGGTAGCCCGCCAGGATCAGAGTCTGCCCCCGAGAGAAAGTACCCTGACCAGGTTCACCCGTGGGTGGGTGGCGAGCTAGCGGCATTCAGAAGAGCGAGGCCCGCAGTCTGTGCAGAAGACACCTGCACTCGGGTGTGTGTGGCGGCACGATTCACAAGCAGCTCCAGATGTTAAGCCAAGGAGAAGCCAGGGAGTTCCCAACGCCCCAGGTGTCCTCAGCCCACGACTGGCTGCTGGGGGAATGCGAAGCCCGGCTCCTTGTCTCAGAGCCCTTGTCTCAGAGCGGGACAACCAGGAGGTGTGACGTACACCCCGGGGTTCCCAGGAGGATCAGGCTGAAGCTGGGACTTGGCCTGAAAGTGTCCCCTCGCATGGCCACCCCCTTCCCCTTCCTGCTCCTCTACTCCTGGTGCCCCTCCATCCAGGGGCCAGACCTTAAAGAGTCACCCGCAAGAGAATCCTGGTCCCAAAGGAGCCTTCTGGGGGACCCGTGCTGAGAGAGGTTGTGGGCATGGCCCGCTGGGGCTCTGCCCGACCCAGGGCTGAGAGATGCAACCTCCCAGCTCTGGGTCCCTGCAGGGGAAGCGTTGGCAAGCACAGGGCCAGTCCTCCAAAGGCCCAGGTGCAGGGAGCCCAGGCCAAGCAGCCTGTGGAAGAAGCCACCCCGGGAACACGACTGCAGGCCACGGCCCTTCCCACCTCCTCCTCCTCCTCCTCCTGCTCCTCCACACCCCCCCCCGACCTCCCACCCCCCCACCCCACCCCCCGACATGGCGCAGGGCTCAGAGACACCTCAGACACTTGCTACCCAAAGTGCAAAGGGCATCAGTTGCTCCTCCAAACCCCCCCCCCGTGCCCAGCAGACCGCGTTGTCCAGCCAGCCCCCGGGCCTCCCTGGGGTGCCCAGCACAAAAGTGCAGACAACCACCGGACCCTCAATCTCAGTTTTCGGATGTTTTTGCCACTCTAAGGACCCGCAGGCCAGCTGGGCCTTCTGGCAGGACAGAGAGCCCCGGAATCCGACGTGGAGAGCTGGGTGTACGTCCCCACGAGGAGGCGGTCCCCACCTCCGCGGCTCTCCCCTTGCGGGGGGGAAAAGCAGCCACGGGGCCTCAGAGAAGACACCAGGCTGGGCGCCCGCCCCACAGTGGGGGCACGTCCCCCGCAGGCCACTTAGCGCCGGCCGCCGGCCGGCGGACGGTTGGGTGGCGCGAGACGCTGCGGCCGCCCTGCTACCGGGTCCCTGGGAGGGCGTCCTGGAACCAGCGTCCACACCAAGCCCTTGGAAGGCCCAGGCGACGGAGGAGCCCCGTCAGGCAGGGGCCGAGGACGGTGACGGCCCGGGCGGGGAGGAGCGTGTCAGGCAGGGGCAGAGGACGGTGACAGGTGACAGGCCGGGCGGGAAGGAGTCAGTCAGGCAGGGGCCGAGGAGGAGACGGGCTGGGTAAGGGTTAGGGTTAGAGTCAGGGCACAAGTCACAATCGCAAAGACCTGGAAGCGACCCGAGTGCCCATCGACCCACGAGTGCGTAAATGAAATGTGGCGCGTGGACACCACGGAGTGCTATTCAGCTAGGAGGAGCAGCGGTGAGAGGGCACCTCTCGTGGTTCTCCTGGCCAGAGCTGGAACCCGTTCCAGTAAGCCAGGTAGCCCAAGAATGGACACACGAGCACCACGTGCTCGCGCTCACCAGCAAATGGGTACGAACCGATGGACACCTAAGTGGACACAGAGGAATCACCTTCATCGGGTGGGTGTCGGGCGGGTGGGGGGAGGGGATGGGCATACACCTCCATTAGGAACGGGGTGGGTGCGCACCGACTGGGGGATGGGCGCACTTGAGGCTCTGACCCGAGGGGGGAGGCTGGGAGAGGGCAACGTACCCGACCTTAACATTGGTACCCCCACAATACGCTGGAACAACATCAGAGGTAAATGAATAAGAACACAGGGGGGAGGGGGGCACGGGCAACACATGTCACCTTAATACTTGGACTCCCATCATCTGCTTGAAAAGAGAGAGAAAAGAAAATGCAATCATAGAGATAAGAGACACTTTTTAAACATAATGAATCCGAAGAGAAAAGTAAAAGGAGGCCTGTGGAGCAGGTCTGGGTGTGACTCCGGATCCCCCAACATCAGGTGCCACCACCAAAGATTCCTACGTGTAGCCCATAGAACCCCAAAAGCAACGGGACGAGTTCTGGTCACATACTCCCTCAAAATGACATCCTGGCCTTCTTCTGGAACTCCCTCCCCTCTCAGACTCTCAAGGTTTCCTCCAGCGTGTCGGTTCCCACAGAGCAGACCTTTGGTCTGAGACCTGACAGTCCAGAAGCCACGCATGCTGCCGCGTGACGGCGGTGTCGCGGCTTGGGACAAGAGGAGGCCCCACGGTGCGGGCTGGGGCGCCAGGCACCGCGGCGGGCGCTGAGGGTGGGGGTGACCCCCACCCCGGGCCGCCGACTCGCTCCCAGAAAGGGGACAGAACAAGAGGCAAAACAAAAAAAAAAAAAAGAAGAAGCCTACGGCACCCGGTATTCCCAGGCGGTCTCCCATCCAAGTACTAACCAGGCCCGACCCTGCTTAGCTTCCGAGACCAGACGAGATCGGGCGCGTTCAGGGTGGTGTGGCCCCTGCCCCGCTCAAGAAGCCGAGCCTCTCTGCGCTTCCCCGCCGCCTCCTCCCCCCGCCCCAGGCCCCGCGCCGGCGCTGACCCGCACCGGGCCGGGCCTGTTGAGTTCACCGGCCGGGTCCGGCGGGCTCCGAGGGACGGGGGTGACAGGCGGGGCGGGGCGGGGCGGGGCGGGGCGGGCAGGGAGCGGCGGGCCGGGGTGGGGGGCTGTCTCTCTATACACACACACACACACACACACACACACTCACACTCACACTCACTCACTCACACTCACACAAGATGCGCCTCCACGGCTGGACTCGCCAAGGTGGAGACCTTCCAGCCCCCTTCCTCTCCTCGCCTGGCCCACCCCCAGCTCGTGGCCGCCGCCGCCGCCGCCGCCGATTGCGCACGCGCGGGTCGCCCGCCCTTTGACCCCAGGCAGGGGCCGCCATCCCCGACAACCCCTTTCAGCTGCGCCCCCCACCCTGTGGGTGGGCTGCCGCCTATTCCCCCGGGCCCGGGCTGGGGCACAGCGCATGGGGGAGGGGAGCGAGTGTATGGGGCGTCTCTCTCTCTCTCTAGGGATGTGTCCCATGGGTGGGGTGGCGTGGTTTGTGGGGCGCTGAAGAAATCAGTCCCCTCCATCTCCTACCTCTGGAAAACGCCCAAGCCCTTGGAGAACTGCCGGCAACGCGACCGTGGGGGCCGGGACCCTCCTCTGTGTCCTCCTGTGGCCCAGTCCAAGGGGCCTGGGCCTGGCCGGGGCTGCATTGGACCCCGACCACCCTGGCGTGTGGACTCGCTAAAAATCGGCGATTAGATATTGGATTCCAGCTTCATTGAGGTCATTTCACTAATGAGTGCACCGGAAAGAGTTTCCTAATCCATCTGTGAGGGTGGCAACTGAAAGAGAATTTTAAAGCTGACAGAATAGGCGAGGAAAGGCATAGGAGATTTCCACACCCAGTAAGGAAGCCTTTCCCGAAATGGAAGAAAGAAACGAGCAAACAGAAACACCGGTAGCCCGCCAGGATGAGAGTCTGCCCCCGAGAGAAAGTACCCTGACCAGGTTCACCCGTGGGTGGGTGGCGAGCTAGCGGCATTCAGAAGAGCGAGGCCCGCAGTCTGTGCAGAAGACACCTGCACTCGGGTGTGTGTGGCGGCACGATTCACAAGCAGCTCCAGATGTTAAGCCAAGGAGAAGCCAGGGAGTTCCCAACGCCCCAGGTGTCCTCAGCCCACGACTGGCTGCTGGGGGAATGCGAAGCCCGGCTCCTTGTCTCAGAGCCCTTGTCTCAGAGCGGGACAACCAGGAGGTGTGACGTACACCCCGGGGTTCCCAGGAGGATCAGGCTGAAGCTGGGACTTGGCCTGAAAGTGTCCCCTCGCATGGCCACCCCCTTCCCCTTCCTGCTCCTCTACTCCTGGTGCCCCTCCATCCAGGGGCCAGACCTTAAAGAGTCACCCGCAAGAGAATCCTGGTCCCAAAGGAGCCTTCTGGGGGACCCGTGCTGAGAGAGGTTGTGGGCATGGCCCGCTGGGGCTCTGCCCGACCCAGGGCTGAGAGATGCAACCTCCCAGCTCTGGGTCCCTGCAGGGGAAGCGTTGGCAAGCACAGGGCCAGTCCTCCAAAGGCCCAGGTGCAGGGAGCCCAGGCCAAGCAGCCTGTGGAAGAAGCCACCCCGGGAACACGACTGCAGGCCACGGCCCTTCCCACCTCCTCCTCCTCCTCCTCCTGCTCCTCCACCCCCCCCGACCTCCCACCCCCCCACCCCACCCCCCGACATGGCGCAGGGCTCAGAGACACCTCAGACACTTGCTACCCAAAGTGCAAAGGGCATCAGTTGCTCCTCCAAACCCCCCCCCTGCCCAGCAGACCGCGTTGTCCAGCCAGCCCCCGGGCCTCCCTGGGGTGCCCAGCACAAAAGTGCAGACAACCACCGGACCCTCAATCTCAGTTTTCGGATGTTTTTGCCACTCTAAGGACCCGCAGGCCAGCTGGGCCTTCTGGCAGGACAGAGAGCCCCGGAATCCGACGTGGAGAGCTGGGTGTACGTCCCCACGAGGAGGCGGTCCCCACCTCCGCGGCTCTCCCCTTGCGGGGGGGAAAAGCAGCCACGGGGCCTCAGAGAAGACACCAGGCTGGGCGCCCGCCCCACAGTGGGGGCACGTCCCCCGCAGGCCACTTAGCGCCGGCCGCCGGCCGGCGGACGGTTGGGTGGCGCGAGACGCTGCGGCCGCCCTGCTACCGGGTTCCTGGGAGGGCGTCCTGGAACCAGCGTCCACACCAAGCCCTTGGAAGGCCCAGGCGACGGAGGAGCCCCGTCAGGCAGGGGCCGAGGACGGTGACGGCCCGGGCGGGGAGGAGCGTGTCAGGCAGGGGCAGAGGACGGTGACAGGTGACAGGCCGGGCGGGAAGGAGTCAGTCAGGCAGGGGCCGAGGAGGAGACGGGCTGGGTAAGGGTTAGGGTTAGAGTCAGGGCACAAGTCACAATCGCAAAAACCTGGAAGCGACCCGAGTGCCCATCGACCCACGAGTGCGTAAATGAAATGTGGCGCGTGGACACCACGGAGTGCTATTCAGCTAGGAGGAGCAGCGGTGAGAGGGCACCTCTCGTGGTTCTCCTGGCCAGAGCTGGAACCCGTTCCAGTAAGCCAGGTAGCCCAAGAATGGACACACGAGCACCACGTGCTCGCGCTCACCAGCAAATGGGTACGAACCGATGGACACCTAAGTGGACACAGAGGAATCACCTTCATCGGGTGGGTGTCGGGCGGGTGGGGGGAGGGGATGGGCATACACCTCCATTAGGAACGGGGTGGGTGCGCACCGACTGGGGGATGGGCGCACTTGAGGCTCTGACCCGAGGGGGGAGGCTGGGAGAGGGCAACGTACCCGACCTTAACATTGGTACCCCCACAATACGCTGGAACAACATCAGAGGTAAATGAATAAGAACACAGGGGGGAGGGGGGCACGGGCAACACATGTCACCTTAATACTTGGACTCCCATCATCTGCTTGAAAAGAGAGAGAAAAGAAAATGCAATCATAGAGATAAGAGACACTTTTTAAACATAATGAATCCGAAGAGAAAAGTAAAAGGAGGCCTGTGGAGCAGGTCTGGGTGTGACTCCGGATCCCCCAACATCAGGTGCCACCACCAAAGATTCCTACGTGTAGCCCATAGAACCCCAAAAGCAACGGGACGAGTTCTGGTCACATACTCCCTCAAAATGACATCCTGGCCTTCTTCTGGAACTCCCTCCCCTCTCAGACTCTCAAGGTTTCCTCCAGCGTGTCGGTTCCCACAGAGCAGACCTTTGGTCTGAGACCTGACAGTCCAGAAGCCACGCATGCTGCCGCGTGACGGCGGTGTCGCGGCTTGGAACAAGAGGAGGCCCCACGGTGCGGGCTGGGGCGCCAGGCACCGCGGCGGGCGCTGAGGGTGGGGGTGACCCCCACCCCGGGCCGCCGACTCGCTCCCAGAAAGGGGACAGAACAAGAGGCAAAACAAAAAAAAAAAAAAGAAGAAGCCTACGGCACCCGGTATTCCCAGGCGGTCTCCCATCCAAGTACTAACCAGGCCCGACCCTGCTTAGCTTCCGAGACCAGACGAGATCGGGCGCGTTCAGGGTGGTGTGGCCCTAGACGGCGGAGGGCGCCCCTGCCCCGCTCAAGAAGCCGAGCCTCTCTGCGCTTCCCCGCCGCCTCCTCCCCCCGCCCCAGGCCCCGCGCCGGCGCTGACCCGCACCGGGCCGGGCCTGTTGAGTTCACCGGCCGGGTCCGGCGGGCTCCAAGGGACGGGGGTGACAGGCGGGGCGGGGCGGGCAGGGAGCGGCGGGCCGGGGTGGGGGGCTGTCTCTCTATACACACACACACACACACACACACACACTCACACTCACTCACTCACACTCACACAAGATGCGCCTCCACGGCTGGACTCGCCAAGGTGGAGACCTTCCAGCCCCCTTCCTCTCCTCGCCTGGCCCACCCCCAGCTCGTGGCCGCCGCCGCCGCCGCTGCCGCCGCCGCCGCCGATTGCGCACGCGCGGGTCGCCCGCCCTTTGACCGCAGGCAGGGGCCGCCATCCCCGACAACCCCTTTCAGCTGTGCCCCCCACCCTGTGGGTGGGCTGCCGCCTATTCCCCCGGGCCCGGGCTGGGGCACAGCGCATGGGGGAGGGGAGCGAGTGTATGGGGCGTCTCTCTCTCTCTCTAGGGATGTGTCCCATGGGTGGGGTGGCGTGGTTTGTGGGGCGCTGAAGAAATCAGTCCCCTCCATCTCCTACCTCTGGAAAACGCCCAAGCCCTTGGAGAACTGCCGGCAACGCGACCGTGGGGGCCGGGACCCTCCTCTGTGTCCTCCTGTGGCCCAGTCCAAGGGGCCTGGGCCTGGCCGGGGCTGCATTGGACCCCGACCACCCTGGCGTGTGGACTCGCTAAAAATCGGCGATTAGATATTGGATTCCAGCTTCATTGAGGTCATTTCACTAATGAGTGCACCGGAAAGAGTTTCCTAATCCATCTGTGAGGGTGGCAACTGAAAGAGAATTTTAAAGCTGACAGAATAGGCGAGGAAAGGCATAGGAGATTTCCACACCCAGTAAGGAAGCCTTTCCCGAAATGGAAGAAAGAAACGAGCAAACAGAAACACCGGTAGCCCGCCAGGATCAGAGTCTGCCCCCGAGAGAAAGTACCCTGACCAGGTTCACCCGTGGGTGGGTGGCGAGCTAGCGGCATTCAGAAGAGCGAGGCCCGCAGTCTGTGCAGAAGACACCTGCACTCGGGTGTGTGTGGCGGCACGATTCACAAGCAGCTCCAGATGTTAAGCCAAGGAGAAGCCAGGGAGTTCCCAACGCCCAAGGTGTCCTCAGCCCACGACTGGCTGCTGGGGGAATGCGAAGCCCGGCTCCTTGTCTCAGAGCCCTTGTCTCAGAGCGGGACAACCAGGAGGTGTGACGTACACCCCGGGGTTCCCAGGAGGATCAGGCTGAAGCTGGGACTTGGCCTGAAAGTGTCCCCTCGCATGGCCACCCCCTTCCCCTTCCTGCTCCTCTACTCCTGGTGCCCCTCCATCCAGGGGCCAGACCTTAAAGAGTCACCCGCAAGAGAATCCTGGTCCCAAAGGAGCCTTCTGGGGGACCCGTGCTGAGAGAGGTTGTGGGCATGGCCCGCTGGGGCTCTGCCCGACCCAGGGCTGAGAGATGCAACCTCCCAGCTCTGGGTCCCTGCAGGGGAAGCGTTGGCAAGCACAGGGCCAGTCCTCCAAAGGCCCAGGTGCAGGGAGCCCAGGCCAAGCAGCCTGTGGAAGAAGCCACCCCGGGAACACGACTGCAGGCCACGGCCCTTCCCACCTCCTCCTCCTCCTCCTCCTGCTCCTCCACCCCCCCCCGACCTCCCACCCCCCCACCCCACCCCCCGACATGGCGCAGGGCTCAGAGACACCTCAGACACTTGCTACCCAAAGTGCAAAGGGCATCAGTTGCTCCTCCAAACCCCCCCCCTGCCCAGCAGACCGCGTTGTCCAGCCAGCCCCCGGGCCTCCCTGGGGTGCCCAGCACAAAAGTGCAGACAACCACCGGACCCTCAATCTCAGTTTTCGGATGTTTTTGCCACTCTAAGGACCCGCAGGCCAGCTGGGCCTTCTGGCAGGACAGAGAGCCCCGGAATCCGACGTGGAGAGCTGGGTGTACGTCCCCACGAGGAGGCGGTCCCCACCTCCGCGGCTCTCCCCTTGCGGGGGGGAAAAGCAGCCACGGGGCCTCAGAGAAGACACCAGGCTGGGCGCCCGCCCCACAGTGGGGGCACGTCCCCCGCAGGCCACTTAGCGCCGGCCGCCGGCCGGCGGACGGTTGGGTGGCGCGAGACGCTGCGGCCGCCCTGCTACCGGGTTCCTGGGAGGGCGTCCTGGAACCAGCGTCCACACCAAGCCCTTGGAAGGCCCAGGCGACGGAGGAGCCCCGTCAGGCAGGGGCCGAGGACGGTGACGGCCCGGGCGGGGAGGAGCGTGTCAGGCAGGGGCAGAGGACGGTGACAGGTGACAGGCCGGGCGGGAAGGAGTCAGTCAGGCAGGGGCCGAGGAGGAGACGGGCTGGGTAAGGGTTAGGGTTAGAGTCAGGGCACAAGTCACAATCGCAAAGACCTGGAAGCGACCCGAGTGCCCATCGACCCACGAGTGCGTAAATGAAATGTGGCGCGTGGACACCACGGAGTGCTATTCAGCTAGGAGGAGCAGCGGTGAGAGGGCACCTCTCGTGGTTCTCCTGGCCAGAGCTGGAACCCGTTCCAGTAAGCCAGGTAGCCCAAGAATGGACACACGAGCACCACGTGCTCGCGCTCACCAGCAAATGGGTACGAACCGATGGACACCTAAGTGGACACAGAGGAATCACCTTCATCGGGTGGGTGTCGGGCGGGTGGGGGGAGGGGATGGGCATACACCTCCATTAGGAACGGGGTGGGTGCGCACCGACTGGGGGATGGGCGCACTTGAGGCTCTGACCCGAGGGGGGAGGCTGGGAGAGGGCAACGTACCCGACCTTAACATTGGTACCCCCACAATACGCTGGAACAACATCAGAGGTAAATGAATAAGAACACAGGGGGGAGGGGGGCACGGGCAACACATGTCACCTTAATACTTGGACTCCCATCATCTGCTTGAAAAGAGAGAGAAAAGAAAATGCAATCATAGAGATAAGAGACACTTTTTAAACATAATGAATCCGAAGAGAAAAGTAAAAGGAGGCCTGTGGAGCAGGTCTGGGTGTGACTCCGGATCCCCCAACATCAGGTGCCACCACCAAAGATTCCTACGTGTAGCCCATAGAACCCCAAAAGCAACGGGACGAGTTCTGGTCACATACTCCCTCAAAATGACATCCTGGCCTTCTTCTGGAACTCCCTCCCCTCTCAGACTCTCAAGGTTTCCTCCAGCGTGTCGGTTCCCACAGAGCAGACCTTTGGTCTGAGACCTGACAGTCCAGAAGCCACGCATGCTGCCGCGTGACGGCGGTGTCGCGGCTTGGGACAAGAGGAGGCCCCACGGTGCGGGCTGGGGCGCCAGGCACCGCGGCGGGCGCTGAGGGTGGGGGTGACCCCACCCCGGGCCGCCGACTCGCTCCCAGAAAGGGGACAGAACAAGAGGCAAAACAAAAAAAAAAAAAAGAAGAAGCCTACGGCACCCGGTATTCCCAGGCGGTCTCCCATCCAAGTACTAACCAGGCCCGACCCTGCTTAGCTTCCGAGACCAGACGAGATCGGGCGCGTTCAGGGTGGTGTGGCCCTAGACGGCGGAGGGCGCCCCTGCCCCGCTCAAGAAGCCGAGCCTCTCTGCGCTTCCCCGCCGCCTCCTCCCCCCGCCCCAGGCCCCGCGCCGGCGCTGACCCGCACCGGGCCGGGCCTGTTGAGTTCACCGGCCGGGTCCGGCGGGCTCCGAGGGACGGGGGTGACAGGCGGGGCGGGGCGGGGCGGGGCGGGCAGGGAGCGGCGGGCCGGGGTGGGGGGCTGTCTCTCTATACACACACACACACACACACACACACACACACTCACACTCACACTCACTCACTCACACTCACACAAGATGCGCCTCCACGGCTGGACTCGCCAAGGTGGAGACCTTCCAGCCCCCTTCCTCTCCTCGCCTGGCCCACCCCCAGCTCGTGGCCGCCGCCGCCGCCGCCGCCGCCGATTGCGCACGCGCGGGTCGCCCGCCCTTTGACCCCAGGCAGGGGCCGCCATCCCCGACAACCCCTTTCAGCTGCGCCCCCCACCCTGTGGGTGGGCTGCCGCCTATTCCCCCGGGCCCGGGCTGGGGCACAGCGCATGGGGGAGGGGAGCGAGTGTATGGGGCGTCTCTCTCTCTCTCTAGGGATGTGTCCCATGGGTGGGGTGGCGTGGTTTGTGGGGCGCTGAAGAAATCAGTCCCCTCCATCTCCTACCTCTGGAAAACGCCCAAGCCCTTGGAGAACTGCCGGCAACGCGACCGTGGGGGCCGGGACCCTCCTCTGTGTCCTCCTGTGGCCCAGTCCAAGGGGCCTGGGCCTGGCCGGGGCTGCATTGGACCCCGACCACCCTGGCGTGTGGACTCGCTAAAAATCGGCGATTAGATATTGGATTCCAGCTTCATTGAGGTCATTTCACTAATGAGTGCACCGGAAAGAGTTTCCTAATCCATCTGTGAGGGTGGCAACTGAAAGAGAATTTTAAAGCTGACAGAATAGGCGAGGAAAGGCATAGGAGATTTCCACACCCAGTAAGGAAGCCTTTCCCGAAATGGAAGAAAGAAACGAGCAAACAGAAACACCGGTAGCCCGCCAGGATCAGAGTCTGCCCCCGAGAGAAAGTACCCTGACCAGGTTCACCCGTGGGTGGGTGGCGAGCTAGCGGCATTCAGAAGAGCGAGGCCCGCAGTCTGTGCAGAAGACACCTGCACTCGGGTGTGTGTGGCGGCACGATTCACAAGCAGCTCCAGATGTTAAGCCAAGGAGAAGCCAGGGAGTTCCCAACGCCCCAGGTGTCCTCAGCCCACGACTGGCTGCTGGGGGAATGCGAAGCCCGGCTCCTTGTCTCAGAGCCCTTGTCTCAGAGCGGGACAACCAGGAGGTGTGACGTACACCCCGGGGTTCCCAGGAGGATCAGGCTGAAGCTGGGACTTGGCCTGAAAGTGTCCCCTCGCATGGCCACCCCCTTCCCCTTCCTGCTCCTCTACTCCTGGTGCCCCTCCATCCAGGGGCCAGACCTTAAAGAGTCACCCGCAAGAGAATCCTGGTCCCAAAGGAGCCTTCTGGGGGACCCGTGCTGAGAGAGGTTGTGGGCATGGCCCGCTGGGGCTCTGCCCGACCCAGGGCTGAGAGATGCAACCTCCCAGCTCTGGGTCCCTGCAGGGGAAGCGTTGGCAAGCACAGGGCCAGTCCTCCAAAGGCCCAGGTGCAGGGAGCCCAGGCCAAGCAGCCTGTGGAAGAAGCCACCCCGGGAACACGACTGCAGGCCACGGCCCTTCCCACCTCCTCCTCCTCCTCCTCCTGCTCCTCCACACCCCCCCCCGACCTCCCACCCCCCCACCCCACCCCCCGACATGGCGCAGGGCTCAGAGACACCTCAGACACTTGCTACCCAAAGTGCAAAGGGCATCAGTTGCTCCTCCAAACCCCCCCCCGTGCCCAGCAGACCGCGTTGTCCAGCCAGCCCCCGGGCCTCCCTGGGGTGCCCAGCACAAAAGTGCAGACAACCACCGGACCCTCAATCTCAGTTTTCGGATGTTTTTGCCACTCTAAGGACCCGCAGGCCAGCTGGGCCTTCTGGCAGGACAGAGAGCCCCGGAATCCGACGTGGAGAGCTGGGTGTACGTCCCCACGAGGAGGCGGTCCCCACCTCCGCGGCTCTCCCCTTGCGGGGGGGAAAAGCAGCCACGGGGCCTCAGAGAAGACACCAGGCTGGGCGCCCGCCCCACAGTGGGGGCACGTCCCCCGCAGGCCACTTAGCGCCGGCCGCCGGCCGGCGGACGGTTGGGTGGCGCGAGACGCTGCGGCCGCCCTGCTACCGGGTCCCTGGGAGGGCGTCCTGGAACCAGCGTCCACACCAAGCCCTTGGAAGGCCCAGGCGACGGAGGAGCCCCGTCAGGCAGGGGCCGAGGACGGTGACGGCCCGGGCGGGGAGGAGCGTGTCAGGCAGGGGCAGAGGACGGTGACAGGTGACAGGCCGGGCGGGAAGGAGTCAGTCAGGCAGGGGCCGAGGAGGAGACGGGCTGGGTAAGGGTTAGGGTTAGAGTCAGGGCACAAGTCACAATCGCAAAGACCTGGAAGCGACCCGAGTGCCCATCGACCCACGAGTGCGTAAATGAAATGTGGCGCGTGGACACCACGGAGTGCTATTCAGCTAGGAGGAGCAGCGGTGAGAGGGCACCTCTCGTGGTTCTCCTGGCCAGAGCTGGAACCCGTTCCAGTAAGCCAGGTAGCCCAAGAATGGACACACGAGCACCACGTGCTCGCGCTCACCAGCAAATGGGTACGAACCGATGGACACCTAAGTGGACACAGAGGAATCACCTTCATCGGGTGGGTGTCGGGCGGGTGGGGGGAGGGGATGGGCATACACCTCCATTAGGAACGGGGTGGGTGCGCACCGACTGGGGGATGGGCGCACTTGAGGCTCTGACCCGAGGGGGGAGGCTGGGAGAGGGCAACGTACCCGACCTTAACATTGGTACCCCCACAATACGCTGGAACAACATCAGAGGTAAATGAATAAGAACACAGGGGGGAGGGGGGCACGGGCAACACATGTCACCTTAATACTTGGACTCCCATCATCTGCTTGAAAAGAGAGAGAAAAGAAAATGCAATCATAGAGATAAGAGACACTTTTTAAACATAATGAATCCGAAGAGAAAAGTAAAAGGAGGCCTGTGGAGCAGGTCTGGGTGTGACTCCGGATCCCCCAACATCAGGTGCCACCACCAAAGATTCCTACGTGTAGCCCATAGAACCCCAAAAGCAACGGGACGAGTTCTGGTCACATACTCCCTCAAAATGACATCCTGGCCTTCTTCTGGAACTCCCTCCCCTCTCAGACTCTCAAGGTTTCCTCCAGCGTGTCGGTTCCCACAGAGCAGACCTTTGGTCTGAGACCTGACAGTCCAGAAGCCACGCATGCTGCCGCGTGACGGCGGTGTCGCGGCTTGGGACAAGAGGAGGCCCCACGGTGCGGGCTGGGGCGCCAGGCACCGCGGCGGGCGCTGAGGGTGGGGGTGACCCCCACCCCGGGCCGCCGACTCGCTCCCAGAAAGGGGACAGAACAAGAGGCAAAACAAAAAAAAAAAAAAGAAGAAGCCTACGGCACCCGGTATTCCCAGGCGGTCTCCCATCCAAGTACTAACCAGGCCCGACCCTGCTTAGCTTCCGAGACCAGACGAGATCGGGCGCGTTCAGGGTGGTGTGGCCCTAGACGGCGGAGGGCGCCCCTGCCCCGCTCAAGAAGCCGAGCCTCTCTGCGCTTCCCCGCCGCCTCCTCCCCCCGCCCCAGGCCCCGCGCCGGCGCTGACCCGCACCGGGCCGGGCCTGTTGAGTTCACCGGCCGGGTCCGGCGGGCTCCGAGGGACGGGGGTGACAGGCGGGGCGGGGCGGGGCGGGGCGGGGCGGGCAGGGAGCGGCGGGCCGGGGTGGGGGGCTGTCTCTCTATACACACACACACACACACACACACACACACACTCACACTCACTCACTCACACTCACACAAGATGCGCCTCCACGGCTGGACTCGCCAAGGTGGAGACCTTCCAGCCCCCTTCCTCTCCTCGCCTGGCCCACCCCCAGCTCGTGGCCGCCGCCGCCGCCGCCGCCGATTGCGCACGCGCGGGTCGCCCGCCCTTTGACCCCAGGCAGGGGCCGCCATCCCCGACAACCCCTTTCAGCTGCGCCCCCCACCCTGTGGGTGGGCTGCCGCCTATTCCCCCGGGCCCGGGCTGGGGCACAGCGCATGGGGGAGGGGAGCGAGTGTATGGGGCGTCTCTCTCTCTCTCTAGGGATGTGTCCCATGGGTGGGGTGGCGTGGTTTGTGGGGCGCTGAAGAAATCAGTCCCCTCCATCTCCTACCTCTGGAAAACGCCCAAGCCCTTGGAGAACTGCCGGCAACGCGACCGTGGGGGCCGGGACCCTCCTCTGTGTCCTCCTGTGGCCCAGTCCAAGGGGCCTGGGCCTGGCCGGGGCTGCATTGGACCCCGACCACCCTGGCGTGTGGACTCGCTAAAAATCGGCGATTAGATATTGGATTCCAGCTTCATTGAGGTCATTTCACTAATGAGTGCACCGGAAAGAGTTTCCTAATCCATCTGTGAGGGTGGCAACTGAAAGAGAATTTTAAAGCTGACAGAATAGGCGAGGAAAGGCATAGGAGATTTCCACACCCAGTAAGGAAGCCTTTCCCGAAATGGAAGAAAGAAACGAGCAAACAGAAACACCGGTAGCCCGCCAGGATCAGAGTCTGCCCCCGAGAGAAAGTACCCTGACCAGGTTCACCCGTGGGTGGGTGGCGAGCTAGCGGCATTCAGAAGAGCGAGGCCCGCAGTCTGTGCAGAAGACACCTGCACTCGGGTGTGTGTGGCGGCACGATTCACAAGCAGCTCCAGATGTTAAGCCAAGGAGAAGCCAGGGAGTTCCCAACGCCCCAGGTGTCCTCAGCCCACGACTGGCTGCTGGGGGAATGCGAAGCCCGGCTCCTTGTCTCAGAGCCCTTGTCTCAGAGCGGGACAACCAGGAGGTGTGACGTACACCCCGGGGTTCCCAGGAGGATCAGGCTGAAGCTGGGACTTGGCCTGAAAGTGTCCCCTCGCATGGCCACCCCCTTCCCCTTCCTGCTCCTCTACTCCTGGTGCCCCTCCATCCAGGGGCCAGACCTTAAAGAGTCACCCGCAAGAGAATCCTGGTCCCAAAGGAGCCTTCTGGGGGACCCGTGCTGAGAGAGGTTGTGGGCATGGCCCGCTGGGGCTCTGACCGACCCAGGGCTGAGAGATGCAACCTCCCAGCTCTGGGTCCCTGCAGGGGAAGCGTTGGCAAGCACAGGGCCAGTCCTCCAAAGGCCCAGGTGCAGGGAGCCCAGGCCAAGCAGCCTGTGGAAGAAGCCACCCCGGGAACACGACTGCAGGCCACGGCCCTTCCCACCTCCTCCTCCTCCTCCTCCTGCTCCTCCACACCCCCCCCCGACCTCCCACCCCCCCACCCCACCCCCCGACATGGCGCAGGGCTCAGAGACACCTCAGACACTTGCTACCCAAAGTGCAAAGGGCATCAGTTGCTCCTCCAAACCCCCCCCCGTGCCCAGCAGACCGCGTTGTCCAGCCAGCCCCCGGGCCTCCCTGGGGTGCCCAGCACAAAAGTGCAGACAACCACCGGACCCTCAATCTCAGTTTTCGGATGTTTTTGCCACTCTAAGGACCCGCAGGCCAGCTGGGCCTTCTGGCAGGACAGAGAGCCCCGGAATCCGACGTGGAGAGCTGGGTGTACGTCCCCACGAGGAGGCGGTCCCCACCTCCGCGGCTCTCCCCTTGCGGGGGGGAAAAGCAGCCACGGGGCCTCAGAGAAGACACCAGGCTGGGCGCCCGCCCCACAGTGGGGGCACGTCCCCCGCAGGCCACTTAGCGCCGGCCGCCGGCCGGCGGACGGTTGGGTGGCGCGAGACGCTGCGGCCGCCCTGCTACCGGGTCCCTGGGAGGGCGTCCTGGAACCAGCGTCCACACCAAGCCCTTGGAAGGCCCAGGCGACGGAGGAGCCCCGTCAGGCAGGGGCCGAGGACGGTGACGGCCCGGGCGGGGAGGAGCGTGTCAGGCAGGGGCAGAGGACGGTGACAGGTGACAGGCCGGGCGGGAAGGAGTCAGTCAGGCAGGGGCCGAGGAGGAGACGGGCTGGGTAAGGGTTAGGGTTAGAGTCAGGGCACAAGTCACAATCGCAAAGACCTGGAAGCGACCCGAGTGCCCATCGACCCACGAGTGCGTAAATGAAATGTGGCGCGTGGACACCACGGAGTGCTATTCAGCTAGGAGGAGCAGCGGTGAGAGGGCACCTCTCGTGGTTCTCCTGGCCAGAGCTGGAACCCGTTCCAGTAAGCCAGGTAGCCCAAGAATGGACACACGAGCACCACGTGCTCGCGCTCACCAGCAAATGGGTACGAACCGATGGACACCTAAGTGGACACAGAGGAATCACCTTCATCGGGTGGGTGTCGGGCGGGTGGGGGGAGGGGATGGGCATACACCTCCATTAGGAACGGGGTGGGTGCGCACCGACTGGGGGATGGGCGCACTTGAGGCTCTGACCCGAGGGGGGAGGCTGGGAGAGGGCAACGTACCCGACCTTAACATTGGTACCCCCACAATACGCTGGAACAACATCAGAGGTAAATGAATAAGAACACAGGGGGGAGGGGGGCACGGGCAACACATGTCACCTTAATACTTGGACTCCCATCATCTGCTTGAAAAGAGAGAGAAAAGAAAATGCAATCATAGAGATAAGAGACACTTTTTAAACATAATGAATCCGAAGAGAAAAGTAAAAGGAGGCCTGTGGAGCAGGTCTGGGTGTGACTCCGGATCCCCCAACATCAGGTGCCACCACCAAAGATTCCTACGTGTAGCCCATAGAACCCCAAAAGCAACGGGACGAGTTCTGGTCACATACTCCCTCAAAATGACATCCTGGCCTTCTTCTGGAACTCCCTCCCCTCTCAGACTCTCAAGGTTTCCTCCAGCGTGTCGGTTCCCACAGAGCAGACCTTTGGTCTGAGACCTGACAGTCCAGAAGCCACGCATGCTGCCGCGTGACGGCGGTGTCGCGGCTTGGGACAAGAGGAGGCCCCACGGTGCGGGCTGGGGCGCCAGGCACCGCGGCGGGCGCTGAGGGTGGGGGTGACCCCCACCCCGGGCCGCCGACTCGCTCCCAGAAAGGGGACAGAACAAGAGGCAAAACAAAAAAAAAAAAAAGAAGAAGCCTACGGCACCCGGTATTCCCAGGCGGTCTCCCATCCAAGTACTAACCAGGCCCGACCCTGCTTAGCTTCCGAGACCAGACGAGATCGGGCGCGTTCAGGGTGGTGTGGCCCTAGACGGCGGAGGGCGCCCCTGCCCCGCTCAAGAAGCCGAGCCTCTCTGCGCTTCCCCGCCGCCTCCTCCCCCCGCCCCAGGCCCCGCGCCGGCGCTGACCCGCACCGGGCCGGGCCTGTTGAGTTCACCGGCCGGGTCCGGCGGGCTCCGAGGGACGGGGGTGACAGGCGGGGCGGGGCGGGGCGGGGCGGGGCGGGCAGGGAGCGGCGGGCCGGGGTGGGGGGCTGTCTCTCTATACACACACACACACACACACACACACACACACTCACACTCACTCACTCACACTCACACAAGATGCGCCTCCACGGCTGGACTCGCCAAGGTGGAGACCTTCCAGCCCCCTTCCTCTCCTCGCCTGGCCCACCCCCAGCTCGTGGCCGCCGCCGCCGCCGCCGCCGATTGCGCACGCGCGGGTCGCCCGCCCTTTGACCCCAGGCAGGGGCCGCCATCCCCGACAACCCCTTTCAGCTGCGCCCCCCACCCTGTGGGTGGGCTGCCGCCTATTCCCCCGGGCCCGGGCTGGGGCACAGCGCATGGGGGAGGGGAGCGAGTGTATGGGGCGTCTCTCTCTCTCTCTAGGGATGTGTCCCATGGGTGGGGTGGCGTGGTTTGTGGGGCGCTGAAGAAATCAGTCCCCTCCATCTCCTACCTCTGGAAAACGCCCAAGCCCTTGGAGAACTGCCGGCAACGCGACCGTGGGGGCCGGGACCCTCCTCTGTGTCCTCCTGTGGCCCAGTCCAAGGGGCCTGGGCCTGGCCGGGGCTGCATTGGACCCCGACCACCCTGGCGTGTGGACTCGCTAAAAATCGGCGATTAGATATTGGATTCCAGCTTCATTGAGGTCATTTCACTAATGAGTGCACCGGAAAGAGTTTCCTAATCCATCTGTGAGGGTGGCAACTGAAAGAGAATTTTAAAGCTGACAGAATAGGCGAGGAAAGGCATAGGAGATTTCCACACCCAGTAAGGAAGCCTTTCCCGAAATGGAAGAAAGAAACGAGCAAACAGAAACACCGGTAGCCCGCCAGGATCAGAGTCTGCCCCCGAGAGAAAGTACCCTGACCAGGTTCACCCGTGGGTGGGTGGCGAGCTAGCGGCATTCAGAAGAGCGAGGCCCGCAGTCTGTGCAGAAGACACCTGCACTCGGGTGTGTGTGGCGGCACGATTCACAAGCAGCTCCAGATGTTAAGCCAAGGAGAAGCCAGGGAGTTCCCAACGCCCCAGGTGTCCTCAGCCCACGACTGGCTGCTGGGGGAATGCGAAGCCCGGCTCCTTGTCTCAGAGCCCTTGTCTCAGAGCGGGACAACCAGGAGGTGTGACGTACACCCCGGGGTTCCCAGGAGGATCAGGCTGAAGCTGGGACTTGGCCTGAAAGTGTCCCCTCGCATGGCCACCCCCTTCCCCTTCCTGCTCCTCTACTCCTGGTGCCCCTCCATCCAGGGGCCAGACCTTAAAGAGTCACCCGCAAGAGAATCCTGGTCCCAAAGGAGCCTTCTGGGGGACCCGTGCTGAGAGAGGTTGTGGGCATGGCCCGCTGGGGCTCTGACCGACCCAGGGCTGAGAGATGCAACCTCCCAGCTCTGGGTCCCTGCAGGGGAAGCGTTGGCAAGCACAGGGCCAGTCCTCCAAAGGCCCAGGTGCAGGGAGCCCAGGCCAAGCAGCCTGTGGAAGAAGCCACCCCGGGAACACGACTGCAGGCCACGGCCCTTCCCACCTCCTCCTCCTCCTCCTCCTGCTCCTCCACACCCCCCCCCGACCTCCCACCCCCCCACCCCACCCCCCGACATGGCGCAGGGCTCAGAGACACCTCAGACACTTGCTACCCAAAGTGCAAAGGGCATCAGTTGCTCCTCCAAACCCCCCCCCGTGCCCAGCAGACCGCGTTGTCCAGCCAGCCCCCGGGCCTCCCTGGGGTGCCCAGCACAAAAGTGCAGACAACCACCGGACCCTCAATCTCAGTTTTCGGATGTTTTTGCCACTCTAAGGACCCGCAGGCCAGCTGGGCCTTCTGGCAGGACAGAGAGCCCCGGAATCCGACGTGGAGAGCTGGGTGTACGTCCCCACGAGGAGGCGGTCCCCACCTCCGCGGCTCTCCCCTTGCGGGGGGGAAAAGCAGCCACGGGGCCTCAGAGAAGACACCAGGCTGGGCGCCCGCCCCACAGTGGGGGCACGTCCCCCGCAGGCCACTTAGCGCCGGCCGCCGGCCGGCGGACGGTTGGGTGGCGCGAGACGCTGCGGCCGCCCTGCTACCGGGTCCCTGGGAGGGCGTCCTGGAACCAGCGTCCACACCAAGCCCTTGGAAGGCCCAGGCGACGGAGGAGCCCCGTCAGGCAGGGGCCGAGGACGGTGACGGCCCGGGCGGGGAGGAGCGTGTCAGGCAGGGGCAGAGGACGGTGACAGGTGACAGGCCGGGCGGGAAGGAGTCAGTCAGGCAGGGGCCGAGGAGGAGACGGGCTGGGTAAGGGTTAGGGTTAGAGTCAGGGCACAAGTCACAATCGCAAAGACCTGGAAGCGACCCGAGTGCCCATCGACCCACGAGTGCGTAAATGAAATGTGGCGCGTGGACACCACGGAGTGCTATTCAGCTAGGAGGAGCAGCGGTGAGAGGGCACCTCTCGTGGTTCTCCTGGCCAGAGCTGGAACCCGTTCCAGTAAGCCAGGTAGCCCAAGAATGGACACACGAGCACCACGTGCTCGCGCTCACCAGCAAATGGGTACGAACCGATGGACACCTAAGTGGACACAGAGGAATCACCTTCATCGGGTGGGTGTCGGGCGGGTGGGGGGAGGGGATGGGCATACACCTCCATTAGGAACGGGGTGGGTGCGCACCGACTGGGGGATGGGCGCACTTGAGGCTCTGACCCGAGGGGGGAGGCTGGGAGAGGCCAACGTACCCGACCTTAACATTGGTACCCCCACAATACGCTGGAACAACATCAGAGGTAAATGAATAAGAACACAGGGGGGAGGGGGGCACGGGCAACACATGTCACCTTAATACTTGGACTCCCATCATCTGCTTGAAAAGAGAGAGAAAAGAAAATGCAATCATAGAGATAAGAGACACTTTTTAAACATAATGAATCCGAAGAGAAAAGTAAAAGGAGGCCTGTGGAGCAGGTCTGGGTGTGACTCCGGATCCCCCAACATCAGGTGCCACCACCAAAGATTCCTACGTGTAGCCCATAGAACCCCAAAAGCAACGGGACGAGTTCTGGTCACATACTCCCTCAAAATGACATCCTGGCCTTCTTCTGGAACTCCCTCCCCTCTCAGACTCTCAAGGTTTCCTCCAGCGTGTCGGTTCCCACAGAGCAGACCTTTGGTCTGAGACCTGACAGTCCAGAAGCCACGCATGCTGCCGCGTGACGGCGGTGTCGCGGCTTGGGACAAGAGGAGGCCCCACGGTGCGGGCTGGGGCGCCAGGCACCGCGGCGGGCGCTGAGGGTGGGGGTGACCCCCACCCCGGGCCGCCGACTCGCTCCCAGAAAGGGGACAGAACAAGAGGCAAAACAAAAAAAAAAAAAGAAGAAGCCTACGGCACCCGGTATTCCCAGGCGGTCTCCCATCCAAGTACTAACCAGGCCCGACCCTGCTTAGCTTCCGAGACCAGACGAGATCGGGCGCGTTCAGGGTGGTGTGGCCCTAGACGGCGGAGGGCGCCCCTGCCCCGCTCAAGAAGCCGAGCCTCTCTGCGCTTCCCCGCCGCCTCCTCCCCCCGCCCCAGGCCCCGCGCCGGCGCTGACCCGCACCGGGCCGGGCCTGTTGAGTTCACCGGCCGGGTCCGGCGGGCTCCGAGGGACGGGGGTGACAGGCGGGGCGGGGCGGGGCGGGGCGGGGCGGGCAGGGAGCGGCGGGCCGGGGTGGGGGGCTGTCTCTCTATACACACACACACACACACACACACACACACACACTCACACTCACTCACTCACACTCACACAAGATGCGCCTCCACGGCTGGACTCGCCAAGGTGGAGACCTTCCAGCCCCCTTCCTCTCCTCGCCTGGCCCACCCCCAGCTCGTGGCCGCCGCCGCCGCCGATTGCGCACGCGCGGGTCGCCCGCCCTTTGACCCCAGGCAGGGTCCGCCATCCCCGACAACCCCTTTCAGCTGCGCCCCCCACCCTGTGGGTGGGCTGCCGCCTATTCCCCCGGGCCCGGGCTGGGGCACAGCGCATGGGGGAGGGGAGCGAGTGTATGGGGCGTCTCTCTCTCTCTCTAGGGATGTGTCCCATGGGTGGGGTGGCGTGGTTTGTGGGGCGCTGAAGAAATCAGTCCCCTCCATCTCCTACCTCTGGAAAACGCCCAAGCCCTTGGAGAACTGCCGGCAACGCGACCGTGGGGGCCGGGACCCTCCTCTGTGTCCTCCTGTGGCCCAGTCCAAGGGGCCTGGGCCTGGCCGGGGCTGCATTGGACCCCGACCACCCTGGCGTGTGGACTCGCTAAAAATCGGCGATTAGATATTGGATTCCAGCTTCATTGAGGTCATTTCACTAATGAGTGCACCGGAAAGAGTTTCCTAATCCATCTGTGAGGGTGGCAACTGAAAGAGAATTTTAAAGCTGACAGAATAGGCGAGGAAAGGCATAGGAGATTTCCACACCCAGTAAGGAAGCCTTTCCCGAAATGGAAGAAAGAAACGAGCAAACAGAAACACCGGTAGCCCGCCAGGATCAGAGTCTGCCCCCGAGAGAAAGTACCCTGACCAGGTTCACCCGTGGGTGGGTGGCGAGCTAGCGGCATTCAGAAGAGCGAGGCCCGCAGTCTGTGCAGAAGACACCTGCACTCGGGTGTGTGTGGCGGCACGATTCACAAGCAGCTCCAGATGTTAAGCCAAGGAGAAGCCAGGGAGTTCCCAACGCCCCAGGTGTCCTCAGCCCACGACTGGCTGCTGGGGGAATGCGAAGCCCGGCTCCTTGTCTCAGAGCCCTTGTCTCAGAGCGGGACAACCAGGAGGTGTGACGTACACCCCGGGGTTCCCAGGAGGATCAGGCTGAAGCTGGGACTTGGCCTGAAAGTGTCCCCTCGCATGGCCACCCCCTTCCCCTTCCTGCTCCTCTACTCCTGGTGCCCCTCCATCCAGGGGCCAGACCTTAAAGAGTCACCCGCAAGAGAATCCTGGTCCCAAAGGAGCCTTCTGGGGGACCCGTGCTGAGAGAGGTTGTGGGCATGGCCCGCTGGGGCTCTGCCCGACCCAGGGCTGAGAGATGCAACCTCCCAGCTCTGGGTCCCTGCAGGGGAAGCGTTGGCAAGCACAGGGCCAGTCCTCCAAAGGCCCAGGTGCAGGGAGCCCAGGCCAAGCAGCCTGTGGAAGAAGCCACCCCGGGAACACGACTGCAGGCCACGGCCCTTCCCACCTCCTCCTCCTCCTGCTCCTCCACACCCCCCCCCCGACCTCCCACCCCCCCACCCCACCCCCCGACATGGCGCAGGGCTCAGAGACACCTCAGACACTTGCTACCCAAAGTGCAAAGGGCATCAGTTGCTCCTCCAAACCCCCCCCCGTGCCCAGCAGACCGCGTTGTCCAGCCAGCCCCCGGGCCTCCCTGGGGTGCCCAGCACAAAAGTGCAGACAACCACCGGACCCTCAATCTCAGTTTTCGGATGTTTTTGCCACTCTAAGGACCCGCAGGCCAGCTGGGCCTTCTGGCAGGACAGAGAGCCCCGGAATCCGACGTGGAGAGCTGGGTGTACGTCCCCACGAGGAGGCGGTCCCCACCTCCGCGGCTCTCCCCTTGCGGGGGGGAAAAGCAGCCACGGGGCCTCAGAGAAGACACCAGGCTGGGCGCCCGCCCCACAGTGGGGGCACGTCCCCCGCAGGCCACTTAGCGCCGGCCGCCGGCCGGCGGACGGTTGGGTGGCGCGAGACGCTGCGGCCGCCCTGCTACCGGGTCCCTGGGAGGGCGTCCTGGAACCAGCGTCCACACCAAGCCCTTGGAAGGCCCAGGCGACGGAGGAGCCCCGTCAGGCAGGGGCCGAGGACGGTGACGGCCCGGGCGGGGAGGAGCGTGTCAGGCAGGGGCAGAGGACGGTGACAGGTGACAGGCCGGGCGGGAAGGAGTCAGTCAGGCAGGGGCCGAGGAGGAGACGGGCTGGGTAAGGGTTAGGGTTAGAGTCAGGGCACAAGTCACAATCGCAAAGACCTGGAAGCGACCCGAGTGCCCATCGACCCACGAGTGCGTAAATGAAATGTGGCGCGTGGACACCACGGAGTGCTATTCAGCTAGGAGGAGCAGCGGTGAGAGGGCACCTCTCGTGGTTCTCCTGGCCAGAGCTGGAACCCGTTCCAGTAAGCCAGGTAGCCCAAGAATGGACACACGAGCACCACGTGCTCGCGCTCACCAGCAAATGGGTACGAACCGATGGACACCTAAGTGGACACAGAGGAATCACCTTCATCGGGTGGGTGTCGGGCGGGTGGGGGGAGGGGATGGGCATACACCTCCATTAGGAACGGGGTGGGTGCGCACCGACTGGGGGATGGGCGCACTTGAGGCTCTGACCCGAGGGGGGAGGCTGGGAGAGGGCAACGTACCCGACCTTAACATTGGTACCCCCACAATACGCTGGAACAACATCAGAGGTAAATGAATAAGAACACAGGGGGGAGGGGGGCACGGGCAACACATGTCACCTTAATACTTGGACTCCCATCATCTGCTTGAAAAGAGAGAGAAAAGAAAATGCAATCATAGAGATAAGAGACACTTTTTAAACATAATGAATCCGAAGAGAAAAGTAAAAGGAGGCCTGTGGAGCAGGTCTGGGTGTGACTCCGGATCCCCCAACATCAGGTGCCACCACCAAAGATTCCTACGTGTAGCCCATAGAACCCCAAAAGCAACGGGACGAGTTCTGGTCACATACTCCCTCAAAATGACATCCTGGCCTTCTTCTGGAACTCCCTCCCCTCTCAGACTCTCAAGGTTTCCTCCAGCGTGTCGGTTCCCACAGAGCAGACCTTTGGTCTGAGACCTGACAGTCCAGAAGCCACGCATGCTGCCGCGTGACGGCGGTGTCGCGGCTTGGGACAAGAGGAGGCCCCACGGTGCGGGCTGGGGCGCCAGGCACCGCGGCGGGCGCTGAGGGTGGGGGTGACCCCCACCCCGGGCCGCCGACTCGCTCCCAGAAAGGGGACAGAACAAGAGGCAAAACAAAAAAAAAAAAAAGAAGAAGCCTACGGCACCCGGTATTCCCAGGCGGTCTCCCATCCAAGTACTAACCAGGCCCGACCCTGCTTAGCTTCCGAGACCAGACGAGATCGGGCGCGTTCAGGGTGGTGTGGCCCCTGCCCCGCTCAAGAAGCCGAGCCTCTCTGCGCTTCCCCGCCGCCTCCTCCCCCCGCCCCAGGCCCCGCGCCGGCGCTGACCCGCACCGGGCCGGGCCTGTTGAGTTCACCGGCCGGGTCCGGCGGGCTCCGAGGGACGGGGGTGACAGGCGGGGCGGGGCGGGGCGGGGCGGGCAGGGAGCGGCGGGCCGGGGTGGGGGGCTGTCTCTCTATACACACACACACACACACACACACACACACACTCACACTCACACTCACTCACTCACACTCACACAAGATGCGCCTCCACGGCTGGACTCGCCAAGGTGGAGACCTTCCAGCCCCCTTCCTCTCCTCGCCTGGCCCACCCCCAGCTCGTGGCCGCCGCCGCCGCCGCCGCCGATTGCGCACGCGCGGGTCGCCCGCCCTTTGACCCCAGGCAGGGGCCGCCATCCCCGACAACCCCTTTCAGCTGCGCCCCCCACCCTGTGGGTGGGCTGCCGCCTATTCCCCCGGGCCCGGGCTGGGGCACAGCGCATGGGGGAGGGGAGCGAGTGTATGGGGCGTCTCTCTCTCTCTCTAGGGATGTGTCCCATGGGTGGGGTGGCGTGGTTTGTGGGGCGCTGAAGAAATCAGTCCCCTCCATCTCCTACCTCTGGAAAACGCCCAAGCCCTTGGAGAACTGCCGGCAACGCGACCGTGGGGGCCGGGACCCTCCTCTGTGTCCTCCTGTGGCCCAGTCCAAGGGGCCTGGGCCTGGCCGGGGCTGCATTGGACCCCGACCACCCTGGCGTGTGGACTCGCTAAAAATCGGCGATTAGATATTGGATTCCAGCTTCATTGAGGTCATTTCACTAATGAGTGCACCGGAAAGAGTTTCCTAATCCATCTGTGAGGGTGGCAACTGAAAGAGAATTTTAAAGCTGACAGAATAGGCGAGGAAAGGCATAGGAGATTTCCACACCCAGTAAGGAAGCCTTTCCCGAAATGGAAGAAAGAAACGAGCAAACAGAAACACCGGTAGCCCGCCAGGATCAGAGTCTGCCCCCGAGAGAAAGTACCCTGACCAGGTTCACCCGTGGGTGGGTGGCGAGCTAGCGGCATTCAGAAGAGCGAGGCCCGCAGTCTGTGCAGAAGACACCTGCACTCGGGTGTGTGTGGCGGCACGATTCACAAGCAGCTCCAGATGTTAAGCCAAGGAGAAGCCAGGGAGTTCCCAACGCCCCAGGTGTCCTCAGCCCACGACTGGCTGCTGGGGGAATGCGAAGCCCGGCTCCTTGTCTCAGAGCCCTTGTCTCAGAGCGGGACAACCAGGAGGTGTGACGTACACCCCGGGGTTCCCAGGAGGATCAGGCTGAAGCTGGGACTTGGCCTGAAAGTGTCCCCTCGCATGGCCACCCCCTTCCCCTTCCTGCTCCTCTACTCCTGGTGCCCCTCCATCCAGGGGCCAGACCTTAAAGAGTCACCCGCAAGAGAATCCTGGTCCCAAAGGAGCCTTCTGGGGGACCCGTGCTGAGAGAGGTTGTGGGCATGGCCCGCTGGGGCTCTGCCCGACCCAGGGCTGAGAGATGCAACCTCCCAGCTCTGGGTCCCTGCAGGGGAAGCGTTGGCAAGCACAGGGCCAGTCCTCCAAAGGCCCAGGTGCAGGGAGCCCAGGCCAAGCAGCCTGTGGAAGAAGCCACCCCGGGAACACGACTGCAGGCCACGGCCCTTCCCACCTCCTCCTCCTCCTGCTCCTCCACACCCCCCCCCCGACCTCCCACCCCCCCACCCCACCCCCCGACATGGCGCAGGGCTCAGAGACACCTCAGACACTTGCTACCCAAAGTGCAAAGGGCATCAGTTGCTCCTCCAAACCCCCCCCCGTGCCCAGCAGACCGCGTTGTCCAGCCAGCCCCCGGGCCTCCCTGGGGTGCCCAGCACAAAAGTGCAGACAACCACCGGACCCTCAATCTCAGTTTTCGGATGTTTTTGCCACTCTAAGGACCCGCAGGCCAGCTGGGCCTTCTGGCAGGACAGAGAGCCCCGGAATCCGACGTGGAGAGCTGGGTGTACGTCCCCACGAGGAGGCGGTCCCCACCTCCGCGGCTCTCCCCTTGCGGGGGGGAAAAGCAGCCACGGGGCCTCAGAGAAGACACCAGGCTGGGCGCCCGCCCCACAGTGGGGGCACGTCCCCCGCAGGCCACTTAGCGCCGGCCGCCGGCCGGCGGACGGTTGGGTGGCGCGAGACGCTGCGGCCGCCCTGCTACCGGGTCCCTGGGAGGGCGTCCTGGAACCAGCGTCCACACCAAGCCCTTGGAAGGCCCAGGCGACGGAGGAGCCCCGTCAGGCAGGGGCCGAGGACGGTGACGGCCCGGGCGGGGAGGAGCGTGTCAGGCAGGGGCAGAGGACGGTGACAGGTGACAGGCCGGGCGGGAAGGAGTCAGTCAGGCAGGGGCCGAGGAGGAGACGGGCTGGGTAAGGGTTAGGGTTAGAGTCAGGGCACAAGTCACAATCGCAAAGACCTGGAAGCGACCCGAGTGCCCATCGACCCACGAGTGCGTAAATGAAATGTGGCGCGTGGACACCACGGAGTGCTATTCAGCTAGGAGGAGCAGCGGTGAGAGGGCACCTCTCGTGGTTCTCCTGGCCAGAGCTGGAACCCGTTCCAGTAAGCCAGGTAGCCCAAGAATGGACACACGAGCACCACGTGCTCGCGCTCACCAGCAAATGGGTACGAACCGATGGACACCTAAGTGGACACAGAGGAATCACCTTCATCGGGTGGGTGTCGGGCGGGTGGGGGGAGGGGATGGGCATACACCTCCATTAGGAACGGGGTGGGTGCGCACCGACTGGGGGATGGGCGCACTTGAGGCTCTGACCCGAGGGGGGAGGCTGGGAGAGGGCAACGTACCCGACCTTAACATTGGTACCCCCACAATACGCTGGAACAACATCAGAGGTAAATGAATAAGAACACAGGGGGGAGGGGGGCACGGGCAACACATGTCACCTTAATACTTGGACTCCCATCATCTGCTTGAAAAGAGAGAGAAAAGAAAATGCAATCATAGAGATAAGAGACACTTTTTAAACATAATGAATCCGAAGAGAAAAGTAAAAGGAGGCCTGTGGAGCAGGTCTGGGTGTGACTCCGGATCCCCCAACATCAGGTGCCACCACCAAAGATTCCTACGTGTAGCCCATAGAACCCCAAAAGCAACGGGACGAGTTCTGGTCACATACTCCCTCAAAATGACATCCTGGCCTTCTTCTGGAACTCCCTCCCCTCTCAGACTCTCAAGGTTTCCTCCAGCGTGTCGGTTCCCACAGAGCAGACCTTTGGTCTGAGACCTGACAGTCCAGAAGCCACGCATGCTGCCGCGTGACGGCGGTGTCGCGGCTTGGGACAAGAGGAGGCCCCACGGTGCGGGCTGGGGCGCCAGGCACCGCGGCGGGCGCTGAGGGTGGGGGTGACCCCCACCCCGGGCCGCCGACTCGCTCCCAGAAAGGGGACAGAACAAGAGGCAAAACAAAAAAAAAAAAAAGAAGAAGCCTACGGCACCCGGTATTCCCAGGCGGTCTCCCATCCAAGTACTAACCAGGCCCGACCCTGCTTAGCTTCCGAGACCAGACGAGATCGGGCGCGTTCAGGGTGGTGTGGCCCCTGCCCCGCTCAAGAAGCCGAGCCTCTCTGCGCTTCCCCGCCGCCTCCTCCCCCCGCCCCAGGCCCCGCGCCGGCGCTGACCCGCACCGGGCCGGGCCTGTTGAGTTCACCGGCCGGGTCCGGCGGGCTCCGAGGGACGGGGGTGACAGGCGGGGCGGGGCGGGGCGGGGCGGGCAGGGAGCGGCGGGCCGGGGTGGGGGGCTGTCTCTCTATACACACACACACACACACACACACACACACACTCACACTCACACTCACTCACTCACACTCACACAAGATGCGCCTCCACGGCTGGACTCGCCAAGGTGGAGACCTTCCAGCCCCCTTCCTCTCCTCGCCTGGCCCACCCCCAGCTCGTGGCCGCCGCCGCCGCCGCCGCCGATTGCGCACGCGCGGGTCGCCCGCCCTTTGACCCCAGGCAGGGGCCGCCATCCCCGACAACCCCTTTCAGCTGCGCCCCCCACCCTGTGGGTGGGCTGCCGCCTATTCCCCCGGGCCCGGGCTGGGGCACAGCGCATGGGGGAGGGGAGCGAGTGTATGGGGCGTCTCTCTCTCTCTCTAGGGATGTGTCCCATGGGTGGGGTGGCGTGGTTTGTGGGGCGCTGAAGAAATCAGTCCCCTCCATCTCCTACCTCTGGAAAACGCCCAAGCCCTTGGAGAACTGCCGGCAACGCGACCGTGGGGGCCGGGACCCTCCTCTGTGTCCTCCTGTGGCCCAGTCCAAGGGGCCTGGGCCTGGCCGGGGCTGCATTGGACCCCGACCACCCTGGCGTGTGGACTCGCTAAAAATCGGCGATTAGATATTGGATTCCAGCTTCATTGAGGTCATTTCACTAATGAGTGCACCGGAAAGAGTTTCCTAATCCATCTGTGAGGGTGGCAACTGAAAGAGAATTTTAAAGCTGACAGAATAGGCGAGGAAAGGCATAGGAGATTTCCACACCCAGTAAGGAAGCCTTTCCCGAAATGGAAGAAAGAAACGAGCAAACAGAAACACCGGTAGCCCGCCAGGATCAGAGTCTGCCCCCGAGAGAAAGTACCCTGACCAGGTTCACCCGTGGGTGGGTGGCGAGCTAGCGGCATTCAGAAGAGCGAGGCCCGCAGTCTGTGCAGAAGACACCTGCACTCGGGTGTGTGTGGCGGCACGATTCACAAGCAGCTCCAGATGTTAAGCCAAGGAGAAGCCAGGGAGTTCCCAACGCCCCAGGTGTCCTCAGCCCACGACTGGCTGCTGGGGGAATGCGAAGCCCGGCTCCTTGTCTCAGAGCCCTTGTCTCAGAGCGGGACAACCAGGAGGTGTGACGTACACCCCGGGGTTCCCAGGAGGATCAGGCTGAAGCTGGGACTTGGCCTGAAAGTGTCCCCTCGCATGGCCACCCCCTTCCCCTTCCTGCTCCTCTACTCCTGGTGCCCCTCCATCCAGGGGCCAGACCTTAAAGAGTCACCCGCAAGAGAATCCTGGTCCCAAAGGAGCCTTCTGGGGGACCCGTGCTGAGAGAGGTTGTGGGCATGGCCCGCTGGGGCTCTGCCCGACCCAGGGCTGAGAGATGCAACCTCCCAGCTCTGGGTCCCTGCAGGGGAAGCGTTGGCAAGCACAGGGCCAGTCCTCCAAAGGCCCAGGTGCAGGGAGCCCAGGCCAAGCAGCCTGTGGAAGAAGCCACCCCGGGAACACGACTGCAGGCCACGGCCCTTCCCACCTCCTCCTCCTCCTGCTCCTCCACACCCCCCCCCCGACCTCCCACCCCCCCACCCCACCCCCCGACATGGCGCAGGGCTCAGAGACACCTCAGACACTTGCTACCCAAAGTGCAAAGGGCATCAGTTGCTCCTCCAAACCCCCCCCCGTGCCCAGCAGACCGCGTTGTCCAGCCAGCCCCCGGGCCTCCCTGGGGTGCCCAGCACAAAAGTGCAGACAACCACCGGACCCTCAATCTCAGTTTTCGGATGTTTTTGCCACTCTAAGGACCCGCAGGCCAGCTGGGCCTTCTGGCAGGACAGAGAGCCCCGGAATCCGACGTGGAGAGCTGGGTGTACGTCCCCACGAGGAGGCGGTCCCCACCTCCGCGGCTCTCCCCTTGCGGGGGGGAAAAGCAGCCACGGGGCCTCAGAGAAGACACCAGGCTGGGCGCCCGCCCCACAGTGGGGGCACGTCCCCCGCAGGCCACTTAGCGCCGGCCGCCGGCCGGCGGACGGTTGGGTGGCGCGAGACGCTGCGGCCGCCCTGCTACCGGGTCCCTGGGAGGGCGTCCTGGAACCAGCGTCCACACCAAGCCCTTGGAAGGCCCAGGCGACGGAGGAGCCCCGTCAGGCAGGGGCCGAGGACGGTGACGGCCCGGGCGGGGAGGAGCGTGTCAGGCAGGGGCAGAGGACGGTGACAGGTGACAGGCCGGGCGGGAAGGAGTCAGTCAGGCAGGGGCCGAGGAGGAGACGGGCTGGGTAAGGGTTAGGGTTAGAGTCAGGGCACAAGTCACAATCGCAAAGACCTGGAAGCGACCCGAGTGCCCATCGACCCACGAGTGCGTAAATGAAATGTGGCGCGTGGACACCACGGAGTGCTATTCAGCTAGGAGGAGCAGCGGTGAGAGGGCACCTCTCGTGGTTCTCCTGGCCAGAGCTGGAACCCGTTCCAGTAAGCCAGGTAGCCCAAGAATGGACACACGAGCACCACGTGCTCGCGCTCACCAGCAAATGGGTACGAACCGATGGACACCTAAGTGGACACAGAGGAATCACCTTCATCGGGTGGGTGTCGGGCGGGTGGGGGGAGGGGATGGGCATACACCTCCATTAGGAACGGGGTGGGTGCGCACCGACTGGGGGATGGGCGCACTTGAGGCTCTGACCCGAGGGGGGAGGCTGGGAGAGGGCAACGTACCCGACCTTAACATTGGTACCCCCACAATACGCTGGAACAACATCAGAGGTAAATGAATAAGAACACAGGGGGGAGGGGGGCACGGGCAACACATGTCACCTTAATACTTGGACTCCCATCATCTGCTTGAAAAGAGAGAGAAAAGAAAATGCAATCATAGAGATAAGAGACACTTTTTAAACATAATGAATCCGAAGAGAAAAGTAAAAGGAGGCCTGTGGAGCAGGTCTGGGTGTGACTCCGGATCCCCCAACATCAGGTGCCACCACCAAAGATTCCTACGTGTAGCCCATAGAACCCCAAAAGCAACGGGACGAGTTCTGGTCACATACTCCCTCAAAATGACATCCTGGCCTTCTTCTGGAACTCCCTCCCCTCTCAGACTCTCAAGGTTTCCTCCAGCGTGTCGGTTCCCACAGAGCAGACCTTTGGTCTGAGACCTGACAGTCCAGAAGCCACGCATGCTGCCGCGTGACGGCGGTGTCGCGGCTTGGGACAAGAGGAGGCCCCACGGTGCGGGCTGGGGCGCCAGGCACCGCGGCGGGCGCTGAGGGTGGGGGTGACCCCCACCCCGGGCCGCCGACTCGCTCCCAGAAAGGGGACAGAACAAGAGGCAAAACAAAAAAAAAAAAAAGAAGAAGCCTACGGCACCCGGTATTCCCAGGCGGTCTCCCATCCAAGTACTAACCAGGCCCGACCCTGCTTAGCTTCCGAGACCAGACGAGATCGGGCGCGTTCAGGGTGGTGTGGCCCCTGCCCCGCTCAAGAAGCCGAGCCTCTCTGCGCTTCCCCGCCGCCTCCTCCCCCCGCCCCAGGCCCCGCGCCGGCGCTGACCCGCACCGGGCCGGGCCTGTTGAGTTCACCGGCCGGGTCCGGCGGGCTCCGAGGGACGGGGGTGACAGGCGGGGCGGGGCGGGGCGGGGCGGGCAGGGAGCGGCGGGCCGGGGTGGGGGGCTGTCTCTCTATACACACACACACACACACACACACACACACACTCACACTCACACTCACTCACTCACACTCACACAAGATGCGCCTCCACGGCTGGACTCGCCAAGGTGGAGACCTTCCAGCCCCCTTCCTCTCCTCGCCTGGCCCACCCCCAGCTCGTGGCCGCCGCCGCCGCCGCCGCCGATTGCGCACGCGCGGGTCGCCCGCCCTTTGACCCCAGGCAGGGGCCGCCATCCCCGACAACCCCTTTCAGCTGCGCCCCCCACCCTGTGGGTGGGCTGCCGCCTATTCCCCCGGGCCCGGGCTGGGGCACAGCGCATGGGGGAGGGGAGCGAGTGTATGGGGCGTCTCTCTCTCTCTCTAGGGATGTGTCCCATGGGTGGGGTGGCGTGGTTTGTGGGGCGCTGAAGAAATCAGTCCCCTCCATCTCCTACCTCTGGAAAACGCCCAAGCCCTTGGAGAACTGCCGGCAACGCGACCGTGGGGGCCGGGACCCTCCTCTGTGTCCTCCTGTGGCCCAGTCCAAGGGGCCTGGGCCTGGCCGGGGCTGCATTGGACCCCGACCACCCTGGCGTGTGGACTCGCTAAAAATCGGCGATTAGATATTGGATTCCAGCTTCATTGAGGTCATTTCACTAATGAGTGCACCGGAAAGAGTTTCCTAATCCATCTGTGAGGGTGGCAACTGAAAGAGAATTTTAAAGCTGACAGAATAGGCGAGGAAAGGCATAGGAGATTTCCACACCCAGTAAGGAAGCCTTTCCCGAAATGGAAGAAAGAAACGAGCAAACAGAAACACCGGTAGCCCGCCAGGATCAGAGTCTGCCCCCGAGAGAAAGTACCCTGACCAGGTTCACCCGTGGGTGGGTGGCGAGCTAGCGGCATTCAGAAGAGCGAGGCCCGCAGTCTGTGCAGAAGACACCTGCACTCGGGTGTGTGTGGCGGCACGATTCACAAGCAGCTCCAGATGTTAAGCCAAGGAGAAGCCAGGGAGTTCCCAACGCCCCAGGTGTCCTCAGCCCACGACTGGCTGCTGGGGGAATGCGAAGCCCGGCTCCTTGTCTCAGAGCCCTTGTCTCAGAGCGGGACAACCAGGAGGTGTGACGTACACCCCGGGGTTCCCAGGAGGATCAGGCTGAAGCTGGGACTTGGCCTGAAAGTGTCCCCTCGCATGGCCACCCCCTTCCCCTTCCTGCTCCTCTACTCCTGGTGCCCCTCCATCCAGGGGCCAGACCTTAAAGAGTCACCCGCAAGAGAATCCTGGTCCCAAAGGAGCCTTCTGGGGGACCCGTGCTGAGAGAGGTTGTGGGCATGGCCCGCTGGGGCTCTGCCCGACCCAGGGCTGAGAGATGCAACCTCCCAGCTCTGGGTCCCTGCAGGGGAAGCGTTGGCAAGCACAGGGCCAGTCCTCCAAAGGCCCAGGTGCAGGGAGCCCAGGCCAAGCAGCCTGTGGAAGAAGCCACCCCGGGAACACGACTGCAGGCCACGGCCCTTCCCACCTCCTCCTCCTCCTGCTCCTCCACACCCCCCCCCCGACCTCCCACCCCCCCACCCCACCCCCCGACATGGCGCAGGGCTCAGAGACACCTCAGACACTTGCTACCCAAAGTGCAAAGGGCATCAGTTGCTCCTCCAAACCCCCCCCCGTGCCCAGCAGACCGCGTTGTCCAGCCAGCCCCCGGGCCTCCCTGGGGTGCCCAGCACAAAAGTGCAGACAACCACCGGACCCTCAATCTCAGTTTTCGGATGTTTTTGCCACTCTAAGGACCCGCAGGCCAGCTGGGCCTTCTGGCAGGACAGAGAGCCCCGGAATCCGACGTGGAGAGCTGGGTGTACGTCCCCACGAGGAGGCGGTCCCCACCTCCGCGGCTCTCCCCTTGCGGGGGGGAAAAGCAGCCACGGGGCCTCAGAGAAGACACCAGGCTGGGCGCCCGCCCCACAGTGGGGGCACGTCCCCCGCAGGCCACTTAGCGCCGGCCGCCGGCCGGCGGACGGTTGGGTGGCGCGAGACGCTGCGGCCGCCCTGCTACCGGGTCCCTGGGAGGGCGTCCTGGAACCAGCGTCCACACCAAGCCCTTGGAAGGCCCAGGCGACGGAGGAGCCCCGTCAGGCAGGGGCCGAGGACGGTGACGGCCCGGGCGGGGAGGAGCGTGTCAGGCAGGGGCAGAGGACGGTGACAGGTGACAGGCCGGGCGGGAAGGAGTCAGTCAGGCAGGGGCCGAGGAGGAGACGGGCTGGGTAAGGGTTAGGGTTAGAGTCAGGGCACAAGTCACAATCGCAAAGACCTGGAAGCGACCCGAGTGCCCATCGACCCACGAGTGCGTAAATGAAATGTGGCGCGTGGACACCACGGAGTGCTATTCAGCTAGGAGGAGCAGCGGTGAGAGGGCACCTCTCGTGGTTCTCCTGGCCAGAGCTGGAACCCGTTCCAGTAAGCCAGGTAGCCCAAGAATGGACACACGAGCACCACGTGCTCGCGCTCACCAGCAAATGGGTACGAACCGATGGACACCTAAGTGGACACAGAGGAATCACCTTCATCGGGTGGGTGTCGGGCGGGTGGGGGGAGGGGATGGGCATACACCTCCATTAGGAACGGGGTGGGTGCGCACCGACTGGGGGATGGGCGCACTTGAGGCTCTGACCCGAGGGGGGAGGCTGGGAGAGGGCAACGTACCCGACCTTAACATTGGTACCCCCACAATACGCTGGAACAACATCAGAGGTAAATGAATAAGAACACAGGGGGGAGGGGGGCACGGGCAACACATGTCACCTTAATACTTGGACTCCCATCATCTGCTTGAAAAGAGAGAGAAAAGAAAATGCAATCATAGAGATAAGAGACACTTTTTAAACATAATGAATCCGAAGAGAAAAGTAAAAGGAGGCCTGTGGAGCAGGTCTGGGTGTGACTCCGGATCCCCCAACATCAGGTGCCACCACCAAAGATTCCTACGTGTAGCCCATAGAACCCCAAAAGCAACGGGACGAGTTCTGGTCACATACTCCCTCAAAATGACATCCTGGCCTTCTTCTGGAACTCCCTCCCCTCTCAGACTCTCAAGGTTTCCTCCAGCGTGTCGGTTCCCACAGAGCAGACCTTTGGTCTGAGACCTGACAGTCCAGAAGCCACGCATGCTGCCGCGTGACGGCGGTGTCGCGGCTTGGGACAAGAGGAGGCCCCACGGTGCGGGCTGGGGCGCCAGGCACCGCGGCGGGCGCTGAGGGTGGGGGTGACCCCCACCCCGGGCCGCCGACTCGCTCCCAGAAAGGGGACAGAACAAGAGGCAAAACAAAAAAAAAAAAAAGAAGAAGCCTACGGCACCCGGTATTCCCAGGCGGTCTCCCATCCAAGTACTAACCAGGCCCGACCCTGCTTAGCTTCCGAGACCAGACGAGATCGGGCGCGTTCAGGGTGGTGTGGCCCTAGACGGCGGAGGGCGCCCCTGCCCCGCTCAAGAAGCCGAGCCTCTCTGCGCTTCCCCGCCGCCTCCTCCCCCCGCCCCAGGCCCCGCGCCGGCGCTGACCCGCACCGGGCCGGGCCTGTTGAGTTCACCGGCCGGGTCCGGCGGGCTCCGAGGGACGGGGGTGACAGGCGGGGCGGGGCGGGGCGGGGCGGGGCGGGCAGGGAGCGGCGGGCCGGGGTGGGGGGCTGTCTCTCTATACACACACACACACACACACACACACACACACTCACACTCACACTCACACTCACACAAGATGCGCCTCCACGGCTGGACTCGCCAAGGTGGAGACCTTCCAGCCCCCTTCCTCTCCTCGCCTGGCCCACCCCCAGCTCGTGGCCGCCGCCGCCGCCGCCGCCGCCGATTGCGCACGCGCGGGTCGCCCGCCCTTTGACCCCAGGCAGGGGCCGCCATCCCCGACAACCCCTTTCAGCTGCGCCCCCCACCCTGTGGGTGGGCTGCCGCCTATTCCCCCGGGCCCGGGCTGGGGCACAGCGCATGGGGGAGGGGAGCGAGTGTATGGGGCGTCTCTCTCTCTCTCTAGGGATGTGTCCCATGGGTGGGGTGGCGTGGTTTGTGGGGCGCTGAAGAAATCAGTCCCCTCCATCTCCTACCTCTGGAAAACGCCCAAGCCCTTGGAGAACTGCCGGCAACGCGACCGTGGGGGCCGGGACCCTCCTCTGTGTCCTCCTGTGGCCCAGTCCAAGGGGCCTGGGCCTGGCCGGGGCTGCATTGGACCCCGACCACCCTGGCGTGTGGACTCGCTAAAAATCGGCGATTAGATATTGGATTCCAGCTTCATTGAGGTCATTTCACTAATGAGTGCACCGGAAAGAGTTTCCTAATCCATCTGTGAGGGTGGCAACTGAAAGAGAATTTTAAAGCTGACAGAATAGGCGAGGAAAGGCATAGGAGATTTCCACACCCAGTAAGGAAGCCTTTCCCGAAATGGAAGAAAGAAACGAGCAAACAGAAACACCGGTAGCCCGCCAGGATCAGAGTCTGCCCCCGAGAGAAAGTACCCTGACCAGGTTCACCCGTGGGTGGGTGGCGAGCTAGCGGCATTCAGAAGAGCGAGGCCCGCAGTCTGTGCAGAAGACACCTGCACTCGGGTGTGTGTGGCGGCACGATTCACAAGCAGCTCCAGATGTTAAGCCAAGGAGAAGCCAGGGAGTTCCCAACGCCCCAGGTGTCCTCAGCCCACGACTGGCTGCTGGGGGAATGCGAAGCCCGGCTCCTTGTCTCAGAGCCCTTGTCTCAGAGCGGGACAACCAGGAGGTGTGACGTACACCCCGGGGTTCCCAGGAGGATCAGGCTGAAGCTGGGACTTGGCCTGAAAGTGTCCCCTCGCATGGCCACCCCCTTCCCCTTCCTGCTCCTCTACTCCTGGTGCCCCTCCATCCAGGGGCCAGACCTTAAAGAGTCACCCGCAAGAGAATCCTGGTCCCAAAGGAGCCTTCTGGGGGACCCGTGCTGAGAGAGGTTGTGGGCATGGCCCGCTGGGGCTCTGACCGACCCAGGGCTGAGAGATGCAACCTCCCAGCTCTGGGTCCCTGCAGGGGAAGCGTTGGCAAGCACAGGGCCAGTCCTCCAAAGGCCCAGGTGCAGGGAGCCCAGGCCAAGCAGCCTGTGGAAGAAGCCACCCCGGGAACACGACTGCAGGCCACGGCCCTTCCCACCTCCTCCTCCTCCTCCTCCTGCTCCTCCACACCCCCCCCCGACCTCCCACCCCCCCACCCCACCCCCCGACATGGCGCAGGGCTCAGAGACACCTCAGACACTTGCTACCCAAAGTGCAAAGGGCATCAGTTGCTCCTCCAAACCCCCCCCCGTGCCCAGCAGACCGCGTTGTCCAGCCAGCCCCCGGGCCTCCCTGGGGTGCCCAGCACAAAAGTGCAGACAACCACCGGACCCTCAATCTCAGTTTTCGGATGTTTTTGCCACTCTAAGGACCCGCAGGCCAGCTGGGCCTTCTGGCAGGACAGAGAGCCCCGGAATCCGACGTGGAGAGCTGGGTGTACGTCCCCACGAGGAGGCGGTCCCCACCTCCGCGGCTCTCCCCTTGCGGGGGGGAAAAGCAGCCACGGGGCCTCAGAGAAGACACCAGGCTGGGCGCCCGCCCCACAGTGGGGGCACGTCCCCCGCAGGCCACTTAGCGCCGGCCGCCGGCCGGCGGACGGTTGGGTGGCGCGAGACGCTGCGGCCGCCCTGCTACCGGGTCCCTGGGAGGGCGTCCTGGAACCAGCGTCCACACCAAGCCCTTGGAAGGCCCAGGCGACGGAGGAGCCCCGTCAGGCAGGGGCCGAGGACGGTGACGGCCCGGGCGGGGAGGAGCGTGTCAGGCAGGGGCAGAGGACGGTGACAGGTGACAGGCCGGGCGGGAAGGAGTCAGTCAGGCAGGGGCCGAGGAGGAGACGGGCTGGGTAAGGGTTAGGGTTAGAGTCAGGGCACAAGTCACAATCGCAAAGACCTGGAAGCGACCCGAGTGCCCATCGACCCACGAGTGCGTAAATGAAATGTGGCGCGTGGACACCACGGAGTGCTATTCAGCTAGGAGGAGCAGCGGTGAGAGGGCACCTCTCGTGGTTCTCCTGGCCAGAGCTGGAACCCGTTCCAGTAAGCCAGGTAGCCCAAGAATGGACACACGAGCACCACGTGCTCGCGCTCACCAGCAAATGGGTACGAACCGATGGACACCTAAGTGGACACAGAGGAATCACCTTCATCGGGTGGGTGTCGGGCGGGTGGGGGGAGGGGATGGGCATACACCTCCATTAGGAACGGGGTGGGTGCGCACCGACTGGGGGATGGGCGCACTTGAGGCTCTGACCCGAGGGGGGAGGCTGGGAGAGGGCAACGTACCCGACCTTAACATTGGTACCCCCACAATACGCTGGAACAACATCAGAGGTAAATGAATAAGAACACAGGGGGGAGGGGGGCACGGGCAACACATGTCACCTTAATACTTGGACTCCCATCATCTGCTTGAAAAGAGAGAGAAAAGAAAATGCAATCATAGAGATAAGAGACACTTTTTAAACATAATGAATCCGAAGAGAAAAGTAAAAGGAGGCCTGTGGAGCAGGTCTGGGTGTGACTCCGGATCCCCCAACATCAGGTGCCACCACCAAAGATTCCTACGTGTAGCCCATAGAACCCCAAAAGCAACGGGACGAGTTCTGGTCACATACTCCCTCAAAATGACATCCTGGCCTTCTTCTGGAACTCCCTCCCCTCTCAGACTCTCAAGGTTTCCTCCAGCGTGTCGGTTCCCACAGAGCAGACCTTTGGTCTGAGACCTGACAGTCCAGAAGCCACGCATGCTGCCGCGTGACGGCGGTGTCGCGGCTTGGGACAAGAGGAGGCCCCACGGTGCGGGCTGGGGCGCCAGGCACCGCGGCGGGCGCTGAGGGTGGGGGTGACCCCCACCCCGGGCCGCCGACTCGCTCCCAGAAAGGGGACAGAACAAGAGGCAAAACAAAAAAAAAAAAAAGAAGAAGCCTACGGCACCCGGTATTCCCAGGCGGTCTCCCATCCAAGTACTAACCAGGCCCGACCCTGCTTAGCTTCCGAGACCAGACGAGATCGGGCGCGTTCAGGGTGGTGTGGCCCTAGACGGCGGAGGGCGCCCCTGCCCCGCTCAAGAAGCCGAGCCTCTCTGCGCTTCCCCGCCGCCTCCTCCCCCCGCCCCAGGCCCCGCGCCGGCGCTGACCCGCACCGGGCCGGGCCTGTTGAGTTCACCGGCCGGGTCCGGCGGGCTCCGAGGGACGGGGGTGACAGGCGGGGCGGGGCGGGGCGGGGCGGGCAGGGAGCGGCGGGCCGGGGTGGGGGGCTGTCTCTCTATACACACACACACACACACACACACACACACACTCACACTCACACTCACTCACTCACACTCACACAAGATGCGCCTCCACGGCTGGACTCGCCAAGGTGGAGACCTTCCAGCCCCCTTCCTCTCCTCGCCTGGCCCACCCCCAGCTCGTGGCCGCCGCCGCCGCCGCCGCCGCCGATTGCGCACGCGCGGGTCGCCCGCCCTTTGACCCCAGGCAGGGGCCGCCATCCCCGACAACCCCTTTCAGCTGCGCCCCCCACCCTGTGGGTGGGCTGCCGCCTATTCCCCCGGGCCCGGGCTGGGGCACAGCGCATGGGGGAGGGGAGCGAGTGTATGGGGCGTCTCTCTCTCTCTCTAGGGATGTGTCCCATGGGTGGGGTGGCGTGGTTTGTGGGGCGCTGAAGAAATCAGTCCCCTCCATCTCCTACCTCTGGAAAACGCCCAAGCCCTTGGAGAACTGCCGGCAACGCGACCGTGGGGGCCGGGACCCTCCTCTGTGTCCTCCTGTGGCCCAGTCCAAGGGGCCTGGGCCTGGCCGGGGCTGCATTGGACCCCGACCACCCTGGCGTGTGGACTCGCTAAAAATCGGCGATTAGATATTGGATTCCAGCTTCATTGAGGTCATTTCACTAATGAGTGCACCGGAAAGAGTTTCCTAATCCATCTGTGAGGGTGGCAACTGAAAGAGAATTTTAAAGCTGACAGAATAGGCGAGGAAAGGCATAGGAGATTTCCACACCCAGTAAGGAAGCCTTTCCCGAAATGGAAGAAAGAAACGAGCAAACAGAAACACCGGTAGCCCGCCAGGATCAGAGTCTGCCCCCGAGAGAAAGTACCCTGACCAGGTTCACCCGTGGGTGGGTGGCGAGCTAGCGGCATTCAGAAGAGCGAGGCCCGCAGTCTGTGCAGAAGACACCTGCACTCGGGTGTGTGTGGCGGCACGATTCACAAGCAGCTCCAGATGTTAAGCCAAGGAGAAGCCAGGGAGTTCCCAACGCCCCAGGTGTCCTCAGCCCACGACTGGCTGCTGGGGGAATGCGAAGCCCGGCTCCTTGTCTCAGAGCCCTTGTCTCAGAGCGGGACAACCAGGAGGTGTGACGTACACCCCGGGGTTCCCAGGAGGATCAGGCTGAAGCTGGGACTTGGCCTGAAAGTGTCCCCTCGCATGGCCACCCCCTTCCCCTTCCTGCTCCTCTACTCCTGGTGCCCCTCCATCCAGGGGCCAGACCTTAAAGAGTCACCCGCAAGAGAATCCTGGTCCCAAAGGAGCCTTCTGGGGGACCCGTGCTGAGAGAGGTTGTGGGCATGGCCCGCTGGGGCTCTGCCCGACCCAGGGCTGAGAGATGCAACCTCCCAGCTCTGGGTCCCTGCAGGGGAAGCGTTGGCAAGCACAGGGCCAGTCCTCCAAAGGCCCAGGTGCAGGGAGCCCAGGCCAAGCAGCCTGTGGAAGAAGCCACCCCGGGAACACGACTGCAGGCCACGGCCCTTCCCACCTCCTCCTCCTCCTCCTCCTGCTCCTCCACACCCCCCCCCGACCTCCCACCCCCCCACCCCACCCCCCGACATGGCGCAGGGCTCAGAGACACCTCAGACACTTGCTACCCAAAGTGCAAAGGGCATCAGTTGCTCCTCCAAACCCCCCCCCGTGCCCAGCAGACCGCGTTGTCCAGCCAGCCCCCGGGCCTCCCTGGGGTGCCCAGCACAAAAGTGCAGACAACCACCGGACCCCCAATCTCAGTTTTCGGATGTTTTTGCCACTCTAAGGACCCGCAGGCCAGCTGGGCCTTCTGGCAGGACAGAGAGCCCCGGAATCCGACGTGGAGAGCTGGGTGTACGTCCCCACGAGGAGGCGGTCCCCACCTCCGCGGCTCTCCCCTTGCGGGGGGGAAAAGCAGCCACGGGGCCTCAGAGAAGACACCAGGCTGGGCGCCCGCCCCACAGTGGGGGCACGTCCCCCGCAGGCCACTTAGCGCCGGCCGCCGGCCGGCGGACGGTTGGGTGGCGCGAGACGCTGCGGCCGCCCTGCTACCGGGTCCCTGGGAGGGCGTCCTGGAACCAGCGTCCACACCAAGCCCTTGGAAGGCCCAGGCGACGGAGGAGCCCCGTCAGGCAGGGGCCGAGGACGGTGACGGCCCGGGCGGGGAGGAGCGTGTCAGGCAGGGGCAGAGGACGGTGACAGGTGACAGGCCGGGCGGGAAGGAGTCAGTCAGGCAGGGGCCGAGGAGGAGACGGGCTGGGTAAGGGTTAGGGTTAGAGTCAGGGCACAAGTCACAATCGCAAAGACCTGGAAGCGACCCGAGTGCCCATCGACCCACGAGTGCGTAAATGAAATGTGGCGCGTGGACACCACGGAGTGCTATTCAGCTAGGAGGAGCAGCGGTGAGAGGGCACCTCTCGTGGTTCTCCTGGCCAGAGCTGGAACCCGTTCCAGTAAGCCAGGTAGCCCAAGAATGGACACACGAGCACCACGTGCTCGCGCTCACCAGCAAATGGGTACGAACCGATGGACACCTAAGTGGACACAGAGGAATCACCTTCATCGGGTGGGTGTCGGGCGGGTGGGGGGAGGGGATGGGCATACACCTCCATTAGGAACGGGGTGGGTGCGCACCGACTGGGGGATGGGCGCACTTGAGGCTCTGACCCGAGGGGGGAGGCTGGGAGAGGGCAACGTACCCGACCTTAACATTGGTACCCCCACAATACGCTGGAACAACATCAGAGGTAAATGAATAAGAACACAGGGGGGAGGGGGGCACGGGCAACACATGTCACCTTAATACTTGGACTCCCATCATCTGCTTGAAAAGAGAGAGAAAAGAAAATGCAATCATAGAGATAAGAGACACTTTTTAAACATAATGAATCCGAAGAGAAAAGTAAAAGGAGGCCTGTGGAGCAGGTCTGGGTGTGACTCCGGATCCCCCAACATCAGGTGCCACCACCAAAGATTCCTACGTGTAGCCCATAGAACCCCAAAAGCAACGGGACGAGTTCTGGTCACATACTCCCTCAAAATGACATCCTGGCCTTCTTCTGGAACTCCCTCCCCTCTCAGACTCTCAAGGTTTCCTCCAGCGTGTCGGTTCCCACAGAGCAGACCTTTGGTCTGAGACCTGACAGTCCAGAAGCCACGCATGCTGCCGCGTGACGGCGGTGTCGCGGCTTGGGACAAGAGGAGGCCCCACGGTGCGGGCTGGGGCGCCAGGCACCGCGGCGGGCGCTGAGGGTGGGGGTGACCCCACCCCGGGCCGCCGACTCGCTCCCAGAAAGGGGACAGAACAAGAGGCAAAACAAAACAAAAAAAAAGAAGAAGCCTACGGCACCCGGTATTCCCAGGCGGTCTCCCATCCAAGTACTAACCAGGCCCGACCCTGCTTAGCTTCCGAGACCAGACGAGATCGGGCGCGTTCAGGGTGGTGTGGCCCTAGACGGCGGAGGGCGCCCCTGCCCCGCTCAAGAAGCCGAGCCTCTCTGCGCTTCCCCGCCGCCTCCTCCCCCCGCCCCAGGCCCCGCGCCGGCGCTGACCCGCACCGGGCCGGGCCTGTTGAGTTCACCGGCCGGGTCCGGCGGGCTCCGAGGGACGGGGGTGACAGGCGGGGCGGGGCGGGGCGGGGCGGGGCGGGCAGGGAGCGGCGGGCCGGGGTGGGGGGCTGTCTCTCTATACACACACACACACACACACACACACACACACTCAAACTCACACTCACTCACTCACACTCACACAAGATGCGCCTCCACGGCTGGACTCGCCAAGGTGGAGACCTTCCAGCCCCCTTCCTCTCCTCGCCTGGCCCACCCCCAGCTCGTGGCCGCCGCCGCCGCCGCCGCCGATTGCGCACGCGCGGGTCGCCCGCCCTTTGACCCCAGGCAGGGGCCGCCATCCCCGACAACCCCTTTCAGCTGCGCCCCCCACCCTGTGGGTGGGCTGCCGCCTATTCCCCCGGGCCCGGGCTGGGGCACAGCGCATGGGGGAGGGGAGCGAGTGTATGGGGCGTCTCTCTCTCTCTCTAGGGATGTGTCCCATGGGTGGGGTGGCGTGGTTTGTGGGGCGCTGAAGAAATCAGTCCCCTCCATCTCCTACCTCTGGAAAACGCCCAAGCCCTTGGAGAACTGCCGGCAACGCGACCGTGGGGGCCGGGACCCTCCTCTGTGTCCTCCTGTGGCCCAGTCCAAGGGGCCTGGGCCTGGCCGGGGCTGCATTGGACCCCGACCACCCTGGCGTGTGGACTCGCTAAAAATCGGCGATTAGATATTGGATTCCAGCTTCATTGAGGTCATTTCACTAATGAGTGCACCGGAAAGAGTTTCCTAATCCATCTGTGAGGGTGGCAACTGAAAGAGAATTTTAAAGCTGACAGAATAGGCGAGGAAAGGCATAGGAGATTTCCACACCCAGTAAGGAAGCCTTTCCCGAAATGGAAGAAAGAAACGAGCAAACAGAAACACCGGTAGCCCGCCAGGATCAGAGTCTGCCCCCGAGAGAAAGTACCCTGACCAGGTTCACCCGTGGGTGGGTGGCGAGCTAGCGGCATTCAGAAGAGCGAGGCCCGCAGTCTGTGCAGAAGACACCTGCACTCGGGTGTGTGTGGCGGCACGATTCACAAGCAGCTCCAGATGTTAAGCCAAGGAGAAGCCAGGGAGTTCCCAACGCCCCAGGTGTCCTCAGCCCACGACTGGCTGCTGGGGGAATGCGAAGCCCGGCTCCTTGTCTCAGAGCCCTTGTCTCAGAGCGGGACAACCAGGAGGTGTGACGTACACCCCGGGGTTCCCAGGAGGATCAGGCTGAAGCTGGGACTTGGCCTGAAAGTGTCCCCTCGCATGGCCACCCCCTTCCCCTTCCTGCTCCTCTACTCCTGGTGCCCCTCCATCCAGGGGCCAGACCTTAAAGAGTCACCCGCAAGAGAATCCTGGTCCCAAAGGAGCCTTCTGGGGGACCCGTGCTGAGAGAGGTTGTGGGCATGGCCCGCTGGGGCTCTGCCCGACCCAGGGCTGAGAGATGCAACCTCCCAGCTCTGGGTCCCTGCAGGGGAAGCGTTGGCAAGCACAGGGCCAGTCCTCCAAAGGCCCAGGTGCAGGGAGCCCAGGCCAAGCAGCCTGTGGAAGAAGCCACCCCGGGAACACGACTGCAGGCCACGGCCCTTCCCACCTCCTCCTCCTCCTCCTCCTGCTCCTCCACCCCCCCCCGACCTCCCACCCCCCCACCCCACCCCCCGACATGGCGCAGGGCTCAGAGACACCTCAGACACTTGCTACCCAAAGTGCAAAGGGCATCAGTTGCTCCTCCAAACCCCCCCCCTGCCCAGCAGACCGCGTTGTCCAGCCAGCCCCCGGGCCTCCCTGGGGTGCCCAGCACAAAAGTGCAGACAACCACCGGACCCTCAATCTCAGTTTTCGGATGTTTTTGCCACTCTAAGGACCCGCAGGCCAGCTGGGCCTTCTGGCAGGACAGAGAGCCCCGGAATCCGACGTGGAGAGCTGGGTGTACGTCCCCACGAGGAGGCGGTCCCCACCTCCGCGGCTCTCCCCTTGCGGGGGGGAAAAGCAGCCACGGGGCCTCAGAGAAGACACCAGGCTGGGCGCCCGCCCCACAGTGGGGGCACGTCCCCCGCAGGCCACTTAGCGCCGGCCGCCGGCCGGCGGACGTTTGGGTGGCGCGAGACGCTGCGGCCGCCCTGCTACCGGGTTCCTGGGAGGGCGTCCTGGAACCAGCGTCCACACCAAGCCCTTGGAAGGCCCAGGCGACGGAGGAGCCCCGTCAGGCAGGGGCCGAGGACGGTGACGGCCCGGGCGGGGAGGAGCGTGTCAGGCAGGGGCAGAGGACGGTGACAGGTGACAGGCCGGGCGGGAAGGAGTCAGTCAGGCAGGGGCCGAGGAGGAGACGGGCTGGGTAAGGGTTAGGGTTAGAGTCAGGGCACAAGTCACAATCGCAAAGACCTGGAAGCGACCCGAGTGCCCATCGACCCACGAGTGCGTAAATGAAATGTGGCGCGTGGACACCACGGAGTGCTATTCAGCTAGGAGGAGCAGCGGTGAGAGGGCACCTCTCGTGGTTCTCCTGGCCAGAGCTGGAACCCGTTCCAGTAAGCCAGGTAGCCCAAGAATGGACACACGAGCACCACGTGCTCGCGCTCACCAGCAAATGGGTACGAACCGATGGACACCTAAGTGGACACAGAGGAATCACCTTCATCGGGTGGGTGTCGGGCGGGTGGGGGGAGGGGATGGGCATACACCTCCATTAGGAACGGGGTGGGTGCGCACCGACTGGGGGATGGGCGCACTTGAGGCTCTGACCCGAGGGGGGAGGCTGGGAGAGGGCAACGTACCCGACCTTAACATTGGTACCCCCACAATACGCTGGAACAACATCAGAGGTAAATGAATAAGAACACAGGGGGGAGGGGGGCACGGGCAACACATGTCACCTTAATACTTGGACTCCCATCATCTGCTTGAAAAGAGAGAGAAAAGAAAATGCAATCATAGAGATAAGAGACACTTTTTAAACATAATGAATCCGAAGAGAAAAGTAAAAGGAGGCCTGTGGAGCAGGTCTGGGTGTGACTCCGGATCCCCCAACATCAGGTGCCACCACCAAAGATTCCTACGTGTAGCCCATAGAACCCCAAAAGCAACGGGACGAGTTCTGGTCACATACTCCCTCAAAATGACATCCTGGCCTTCTTCTGGAACTCCCTCCCCTCTCAGACTCTCAAGGTTTCCTCCAGCGTGTCGGTTCCCACAGAGCAGACCTTTGGTCTGAGACCTGACAGTCCAGAAGCCACGCATGCTGCCGCGTGACGGCGGTGTCGCGGCTTGGGACAAGAGGAGGCCCCACGGTGCGGGCTGGGGCGCCAGGCACCGCGGCGGGCGCTGAGGGTGGGGGTGACCCCCACCCCGGGCCGCCGACTCGCTCCCAGAAAGGGGACAGAACAAGAGGCAAAACAAAAAAAAAAAAAAGAAGAAGCCTACGGCACCCGGTATTCCCAGGCGGTCTCCCATCCAAGTACTAACCAGGCCCGACCCTGCTTAGCTTCCGAGACCAGACGAGATCGGGCGCCTTCAGGGTGGTGTGGCCCCTGCCCCGCTCAAGAAGCCGAGCCTCTCTGCGCTTCCCCGCCGCCTCCTCCCCCCGCCCCAGGCCCCGCGCCGGCGCTGACCCGCACCGGGCCGGGCCTGTTGAGTTCACCGGCCGGGTCCGGCGGGCTCCGAGGGACGGGGGTGACAGGCGGGGCGGGGCGGGGCGGGGCGGGGCGGGCAGGGAGCGGCGGGCCGGGGTGGGGGGCTGTCTCTCTATACACACACACACACACACACACACACACACACTCACACTCACACTCACTCACTCACACTCACACAAGATGCGCCTCCACGGCTGGACTCGCCAAGGTGGAGACCTTCCAGCCCCCTTCCTCTCCTCGCCTGGCCCACCCCCAGCTCCTGGCCGGCCGCCGCCGCCGCCGCCGATTGCGCACGCGCGGGTCGCCCGCCCTTTGACCCCAGGCAGGGGCCGCCCTCCCCGACAACCCCTTTCAGCTGGGCCCCCCACCCTGTGGGTGGGCTGCCGCCTATTCCCCCGGGCCCGGGCTGGGGCACAGCGCATGGGGGAGGGGAGCGAGTGTATGGGGCGTCTCTCTCTCTCTCTAGGGATGTGTCCCATGGGTGGGGTGGCGTGGTTTGTGGGGCGCTGAAGAAATCAGTCCCCTCCATCTCCTACCTCTGGAAAACGCCCAAGCCCTTGGAGAACTGCCGGCAACGCGACCGTGGGGGCCGGGACCCTCCTCTGTGTCCTCCTGTGGCCCAGTCCAAGGGGCCTGGGCCTGGCCGGGGCTGCATTGGACCCCGACCACCCTGGCGTGTGGACTCGCTAAAAATCGGCGATTAGATATTGGATTCCAGCTTCATTGAGGTCATTTCACTAATGAGTGCACCGGAAAGAGTTTCCTAATCCATCTGTGAGGGTGGCAACTGAAAGAGAATTTTAAAGCTGACAGAATAGGCGAGGAAAGGCATAGGAGATTTCCACACCCAGTAAGGAAGCCTTTCCCGAAATGGAAGAAAGAAACGAGCAAACAGAAACACCGGTAGCCCGCCAGGATCAGAGTCTGCCCCCGAGAGAAAGTACCCTGACCAGGTTCACCCGTGGGTGGGTGGCGAGCTAGCGGCATTCAGAAGAGCGAGGCCCGCAGTCTGTGCAGAAGACACCTGCACTCGGGTGTGTGTGGCGGCACGATTCACAAGCAGCTCCAGATGTTAAGCCAAGGAGAAGCCAGGGAGTTCCCAACGCCCCAGGTGTCCTCAGCCCACGACTGGCTGCTGGGGGAATGCGAAGCCCGGCTCCTTGTCTCAGAGCCCTTGTCTCAGAGCGGGACAACCAGGAGGTGTGACGTACACCCCGGGGTTCCCAGGAGGATCAGGCTGAAGCTGGGACTTGGCCTGAAAGTGTCCCCTCGCATGGCCACCCCCTTCCCCTTCCTGCTCCTCTACTCCTGGTGCCCCTCCATCCAGGGGCCAGACCTTAAAGAGTCACCCGCAAGAGAATCCTGGTCCCAAAGGAGCCTTCTGGGGGACCCGTGCTGAGAGAGGTTGTGGGCATGGCCCGCTGGGGCTCTGCCCGACCCAGGGCTGAGAGATGCAACCTCCCAGCTCTGGGTCCCTGCAGGGGAAGCGTTGGCAAGCACAGGGCCAGTCCTCCAAAGGCCCAGGTGCAGGGAGCCCAGGCCAAGCAGCCTGTGGAAGAAGCCACCCCGGGAACACGACTGCAGGCCACGGCCCTTCCCACCTCCTCCTCCTCCTCCTCCTGCTCCTCCACCCCCCCCCGACCTCCCACCCCCCCACCCCACCCCCCGACATGGCGCAGGGCTCAGAGACACCTCAGACACTTGCTACCCAAAGTGCAAAGGGCATCAGTTGCTCCTCCAAACTCCCCCCCTGCCCAGCAGACCGCGTTGTCCAGCCAGCCCCCGGGCCTCCCTGGGGTGCCCAGCACAAAAGTGCAGACAACCACCGGACCCTCAATCTCAGTTTTCGGATGTTTTTGCCACTCTAAGGACCCGCAGGCCAGCTGGGCCTTCTGGCAGGACAGAGAGCCCCGGAATCCGACGTGGAGAGCTGGGTGTACGTCCCCACGAGGAGGCGGTCCCCACCTCCGCGGCTCTCCCCTTGCGGGGGGGAAAAGCAGCCACGGGGCCTCAGAGAAGACACCAGGCTGGGCGCCCGCCCCACAGTGGGGGCACGTCCCCCGCAGGCCACTTAGCGCCGGCCGCCGGCCGGCGGACGGTTGGGTGGCGCGAGACGCTGCGGCCGCCCTGCTACCGGGTTCCTGGGAGGGCGTCCTGGAACCAGCGTCCACACCAAGCCCTTGGAAGGCCCAGGCGACGGAGGAGCCCCGTCAGGCAGGGGCCGAGGACGGTGACGGCCCGGGCGGGGAGGAGCGTGTCAGGCAGGGGCAGAGGACGGTGACAGGTGACAGGCCGGGCGGGAAGGAGTCAGTCAGGCAGGGGCCGAGGAGGAGACGGGCTGGGTAAGGGTTAGGGTTAGAGTCAGGGCACAAGTCACAATCGCAAAGACCTGGAAGCGACCCGAGTGCCCATCGACCCACGAGTGCGTAAATGAAATGTGGCGCGTGGACACCACGGAGTGCTATTCAGCTAGGAGGAGCAGCGGTGAGAGGGCACCTCTCGTGGTTCTCCTGGCCAGAGCTGGAACCCGTTCCAGTAAGCCAGGTAGCCCAAGAATGGACACACGAGCACCACGTGCTCGCGCTCACCAGCAAATGGGTACGAACCGATGGACACCTAAGTGGACACAGAGGAATCACCTTCATCGGGTGGGTGTCGGGCGGGTGGGGGGAGGGGATGGGCATACACCTCCATTAGGAACGGGGTGGGTGCGCACCGACTGGGGGATGGGCGCACTTGAGGCTCTGACCCGAGGGGGGAGGCTGGGAGAGGGCAACGTACCCGACCTTAACATTGGTACCCCCACAATACGCTGGAACAACATCAGAGGTAAATGAATAAGAACACAGGGGGGAGGGGGGCACGGGCAACACATGTCACCTTAATACTTGGACTCCCATCATCTGCTTGAAAAGAGAGAGAAAAGAAAATGCAATCATAGAGATAAGAGACACTTTTTAAACATAATGAATCCGAAGAGAAAAGTAAAAGGAGGCCTGTGGAGCAGGTCTGGGTGTGACTCCGGATCCCCCAACATCAGGTGCCACCACCAAAGATTCCTACGTGTAGCCCATAGAACCCCAAAAGCAACGGGACGAGTTCTGGTCACATACTCCCTCAAAATGACATCCTGGCCTTCTTCTGGAACTCCCTCCCCTCTCAGACTCTCAAGGTTTCCTCCAGCGTGTCGGTTCCCACAGAGCAGACCTTTGGTCTGAGACCTGACAGTCCAGAAGCCACGCATGCTGCCGCGTGACGGCGGTGTCGCGGCTTGGGACAAGAGGAGGCCCCACGGTGCGGGCTGGGGCGCCAGGCACCGCGGCGGGCGCTGAGGGTGGGGGTGACCCCCACCCCGGGCCGCCGACTCGCTCCCAGAAAGGGGACAGAACAAGAGGCAAAACAAAACAAAAAAAAAAGAAGAAGCCTACGGCACCCGGTATTCCCAGGCGGTCTCCCATCCAAGTACTAACCAGGCCCGACCCTGCTTAGCTTCCGAGACCAGACGAGATCGGGCGCGTTCAGGGTGGTGTGGCCCCTGCCCCGCTCAAGAAGCCGAGCCTCTCTGCGCTTCCCCGCCGCCTCCTCCCCCCGCCCCAGGCCCCGCGCCGGCGCTGACCCGCACCGGGCCGGGCCTGTTGAGTTCACCGGCCGGGTCCGGCGGGCTCCGAGGGACGGGGGTGACAGGCGGGGCGGGGCGGGGCGGGGCGGGCAGGGAGCGGCGGGCCGGGGTGGGGGGCTGTCTCTCTATACACACACACACACACACACACACACACACACTCACACTCACACTCACTCACTCACACTCACACAAGATGCGCCTCCACGGCTGGACTCGCCAAGGTGGAGACCTTCCAGCCCCCTTCCTCTCCTCGCCTGGCCCACCCCCAGCTCGTGGCCGCCGCCGCCGCCGCCGCCGCCGCCGATTGCGCACGCGCGGGTCGCCCGCCCTTTGACCCCAGGCAGGGGCCGCCATCCCCGACAACCCCTTTCAGCTGCGCCCCCCACCCTGTGGGTGGGCTGCCGCCTATTCCCCCGGGCCCGGGCTGGGGCACAGCGCATGGGGGAGGGGAGCGAGTGTATGGGGCGTCTCTCTCTCTCTCTAGGGATGTGTCCCATGGGTGGGGTGGCGTGGTTTGTGGGGCGCTGAAGAAATCAGTCCCCTCCATCTCCTACCTCTGGAAAACGCCCAAGCCCTTGGAGAACTGCCGGCAACGCGACCGTGGGGGCCGGGACCCTCCTCTGTGTCCTCCTGTGGCCCAGTCCAAGGGGCCTGGGCCTGGCCGGGGCTGCATTGGACCCCGACCACCCTGGCGTGTGGACTCGCTAAAAATCGGCGATTAGATATTGGATTCCAGCTTCATTGAGGTCATTTCACTAATGAGTGCACCGGAAAGAGTTTCCTAATCCATCTGTGAGGGTGGCAACTGAAAGAGAATTTTAAAGCTGACAGAATAGGCGAGGAAAGGCATAGGAGATTTCCACACCCAGTAAGGAAGCCTTTCCCGAAATGGAAGAAAGAAACGAGCAAACAGAAACACCGGTAGCCCGCCAGGATCAGAGTCTGCCCCCGAGAGAAAGTACCCTGACCAGGTTCACCCGTGGGTGGGTGGCGAGCTAGCGGCATTCAGAAGAGCGAGGCCCGCAGTCTGTGCAGAAGACACCTGCACTCGGGTGTGTGTGGCGGCACGATTCACAAGCAGCTCCAGATGTTAAGCCAAGGAGAAGCCAGGGAGTTCCCAACGCCCCAGGTGTCCTCAGCCCACGACTGGCTGCTGGGGGAATGCGAAGCCCGGCTCCTTGTCTCAGAGCCCTTGTCTCAGAGCGGGACAACCAGGAGGTGTGACGTACACCCCGGGGTTCCCAGGAGGATCAGGCTGAAGCTGGGACTTGGCCTGAAAGTGTCCCCTCGCATGGCCACCCCCTTCCCCTTCCTGCTCCTCTACTCCTGGTGCCCCTCCATCCAGGGGCCAGACCTTAAAGAGTCACCCGCAAGAGAATCCTGGTCCCAAAGGAGCCTTCTGGGGGACCCGTGCTGAGAGAGGTTGTGGGCATGGCCCGCTGGGGCTCTGCCCGACCCAGGGCTGAGAGATGCAACCTCCCAGCTCTGGGTCCCTGCAGGGGAAGCGTTGGCAAGCACAGGGCCAGTCCTCCAAAGGCCCAGGTGCAGGGAGCCCAGGCCAAGCAGCCTGTGGAAGAAGCCACCCCGGGAACACGACTGCAGGCCACGGCCCTTCCCACCTCCTCCTCCTCCTCCTCCTGCTCCTCCACACCCCCCCCCGACCTCCCACCCCCCCACCCCACCCCCCGACATGGCGCAGGGCTCAGAGACACCTCAGACACTTGCTACCCAAAGTGCAAAGGGCATCAGTTGCTCCTCCAAACCCCCCCCCGTGCCCAGCAGACCGCGTTGTCCAGCCAGCCCCCGGGCCTCCCTGGGGTGCCCAGCACAAAAGTGCAGACAACCACCGGACCCTCAATCTCAGTTTTCGGATGTTTTTGCCACTCTAAGGACCCGCAGGCCAGCTGGGCCTTCTGGCAGGACAGAGAGCCCCGGAATCCGACGTGGAGAGCTGGGTGTACGTCCCCACGAGGAGGCGGTCCCCACCTCCGCGGCTCTCCCCTTGCGGGGGGGAAAAGCAGCCACGGGGCCTCAGAGAAGACACCAGGCTGGGCGCCCGCCCCACAGTGGGGGCACGTCCCCCGCAGGCCACTTAGCGCCGGCCGCCGGCCGGCGGACGGTTGGGTGGCGCGAGACGCTGCGGCCGCCCTGCTACCGGGTCCCTGGGAGGGCGTCCTGGAACCAGCGTCCACACCAAGCCCTTGGAAGGCCCAGGCGACGGAGGAGCCCCGTCAGGCAGGGGCCGAGGACGGTGACGGCCCGGGCGGGGAGGAGCGTGTCAGGCAGGGGCAGAGGACGGTGACAGGTGACAGGCCGGGCGGGAAGGAGTCAGTCAGGCAGGGGCCGAGGAGGAGACGGGCTGGGTAAGGGTTAGGGTTAGAGTCAGGGCACAAGTCACAATCGCAAAGACCTGGAAGCGACCCGAGTGCCCATCGACCCACGAGTGCGTAAATGAAATGTGGCGCGTGGACACCACGGAGTGCTATTCAGCTAGGAGGAGCAGCGGTGAGAGGGCACCTCTCGTGGTTCTCCTGGCCAGAGCTGGAACCCGTTCCAGTAAGCCAGGTAGCCCAAGAATGGACACACGAGCACCACGTGCTCGCGCTCACCAGCAAATGGGTACGAACCGATGGACACCTAAGTGGACACAGAGGAATCACCTTCATCGGGTGGGTGTCGGGCGGGTGGGGGGAGGGGATGGGCATACACCTCCATTAGGAACGGGGTGGGTGCGCACCGACTGGGGGATGGGCGCACTTGAGGCTCTGACCCGAGGGGGGAGGCTGGGAGAGGGCAACGTACCCGACCTTAACATTGGTACCCCCACAATACGCTGGAACAACATCAGAGGTAAATGAATAAGAACACAGGGGGGAGGGGGGCACGGGCAACACATGTCACCTTAATACTTGGACTCCCATCATCTGCTTGAAAAGAGAGAGAAAAGAAAATGCAATCATAGAGATAAGAGACACTTTTTAAACATAATGAATCCGAAGAGAAAAGTAAAAGGAGGCCTGTGGAGCAGGTCTGGGTGTGACTCCGGATCCCCCAACATCAGGTGCCACCACCAAAGATTCCTACGTGTAGCCCATAGAACCCCAAAAGCAACGGGACGAGTTCTGGTCACATACTCCCTCAAAATGACATCCTGGCCTTCTTCTGGAACTCCCTCCCCTCTCAGACTCTCAAGGTTTCCTCCAGCGTGTCGGTTCCCACAGAGCAGACCTTTGGTCTGAGACCTGACAGTCCAGAAGCCACGCATGCTGCCGCGTGACGGCGGTGTCGCGGCTTGGGACAAGAGGAGGCCCCACGGTGCGGGCTGGGGCGCCAGGCACCGCGGCGGGCGCTGAGGGTGGGGGTGACCCCACCCCGGGCCGCCGACTCGCTCCCAGAAAGGGGACAGAACAAGAGGCAAAACAAAAAAAAAAAAAGAAGAAGCCTACGGCACCCGGTATTCCCAGGCGGTCTCCCATCCAAGTACTAACCAGGCCCGACCCTGCTTAGCTTCCGAGACCAGACGAGATCGGGCGCGTTCAGGGTGGTGTGGCCCTAGACGGCGGAGGGCGCCCCTGCCCCGCTCAAGAAGCCGAGCCTCTCTGCGCTTCCCCGCCGCCTCCTCCCCCCGCCCCAGGCCCCGCGCCGGCGCTGACCCGCACCGGGCCGGGCCTGTTGAGTTCACCGGCCGGGTCCGGCGGGCTCCGAGGGACGGGGGTGACAGGCGGGGCGGGGCGGGGCGGGGCGGGGCGGGCAGGGAGCGGCGGGCCGGGGTGGGGGGCTGTCTCTCTATACACACACACACACACACACACACACACTCACACTCACACTCACTCACTCACACTCACACAAGATGCGCCTCCACGGCTGGACTCGCCAAGGTGGAGACCTTCCAGCCCCCTTCCTCTCCTCGCCTGGCCCACCCCCAGCTCGTGGCCGCCGCCGCCGCCGCCGCCGATTGCGCACGCGCGGGTCGCCCGCCCTTTGACCCCAGGCAGGGGCCGCCATCCCCGACAACCCCTTTCAGCTGCGCCCCCCACCCTGTGGGTGGGCTGCCGCCTATTCCCCCGGGCCCGGGCTGGGGCACAGCGCATGGGGGAGGGGAGCGAGTGTATGGGGCGTCTCTCTCTCTCTCTAGGGATGTGTCCCATGGGTGGGGTGGCGTGGTTTGTGGGGCGCTGAAGAAATCAGTCCCCTCCATCTCCTACCTCTGGAAAACGCCCAAGCCCTTGGAGAACTGCCGGCAACGCGACCGTGGGGGCCGGGACCCTCCTCTGTGTCCTCCTGTGGCCCAGTCCAAGGGGCCTGGGCCTGGCCGGGGCTGCATTGGACCCCGACCACCCTGGCGTGTGGACTCGCTAAAAATCGGCGATTAGATATTGGATTCCAGCTTCATTGAGGTCATTTCACTAATGAGTGCACCGGAAAGAGTTTCCTAATCCATCTGTGAGGGTGGCAACTGAAAGAGAATTTTAAAGCTGACAGAATAGGCGAGGAAAGGCATAGGAGATTTCCACACCCAGTAAGGAAGCCTTTCCCGAAATGGAAGAAAGAAACGAGCAAACAGAAACACCGGTAGCCCGCCAGGATCAGAGTCTGCCCCCGAGAGAAAGTACCCTGACCAGGTTCACCCGTGGGTGGGTGGCGAGCTAGCGGCATTCAGAAGAGCGAGGCCCGCAGTCTGTGCAGAAGACACCTGCACTCGGGTGTGTGTGGCGGCACGATTCACAAGCAGCTCCAGATGTTAAGCCAAGGAGAAGCCAGGGAGTTCCCAACGCCCCAGGTGTCCTCAGCCCACGACTGGCTGCTGGGGGAATGCGAAGCCCGGCTCCTTGTCTCAGAGCCCTTGTCTCAGAGCGGGACAACCAGGAGGTGTGACGTACACCCCGGGGTTCCCAGGAGGATCAGGCTGAAGCTGGGACTTGGCCTGAAAGTGTCCCCTCGCATGGCCACCCCCTTCCCCTTCCTGCTCCTCTACTCCTGGTGCCCCTCCATCCAGGGGCCAGACCTTAAAGAGTCACCCGCAAGAGAATCCTGGTCCCAAAGGAGCCTTCTGGGGGACCCGTGCTGAGAGAGGTTGTGGGCATGGCCCGCTGGGGCTCTGCCCGACCCAGGGCTGAGAGATGCAACCTCCCAGCTCTGGGTCCCTGCAGGGGAAGCGTTGGCAAGCACAGGGCCAGTCCTCCAAAGGCCCAGGTGCAGGGAGCCCAGGCCAAGCAGCCTGTGGAAGAAGCCACCCCGGGAACACGACTGCAGGCCACGGCCCTTCCCACCTCCTCCTCCTCCTCCTCCTGCTCCTCCACCCCCCCCCGACCTCCCACCCCCCCACCCCACCCCCCGACATGGCGCAGGGCTCAGAGACACCTCAGACACTTGCTACCCAAAGTGCAAAGGGCATCAGTTGCTCCTCCAAACCCCCCCCCTGCCCAGCAGACCGCGTTGTCCAGCCAGCCCCCGGGCCTCCCTGGGGTGCCCAGCACAAAAGTGCAGACAACCACCGGACCCTCAATCTCAGTTTTCGGATGTTTTTGCCACTCTAAGGACCCGCAGGCCAGCTGGGCCTTCTGGCAGGACAGAGAGCCCCGGAATCCGACGTGGAGAGCTGGGTGTACGTCCCCACGAGGAGGCGGTCCCCACCTCCGCGGCTCTCCCCTTGCGGGGGGGAAAAGCAGCCACGGGGCCTCAGAGAAGACACCAGGCTGGGCGCCCGCCCCACAGTGGGGGCACGTCCCCCGCAGGCCACTTAGCGCCGGCCGCCGGCCGGCGGACGGTTGGGTGGCGCGAGACGCTGCGGCCGCCCTGCTACCGGGTTCCTGGGAGGGCGTCCTGGAACCAGCGTCCACACCAAGCCCTTGGAAGGCCCAGGCGACGGAGGAGCCCCGTCAGGCAGGGGCCGAGGACGGTGACGGCCCGGGCGGGGAGGAGCGTGTCAGGCAGGGGCAGAGGACGGTGACAGGTGACAGGCCGGGCGGGAAGGAGTCAGTCAGGCAGGGGCCGAGGAGGAGACGGGCTGGGTAAGGGTTAGGGTTAGAGTCAGGGCACAAGTCACAATCGCAAAGACCTGGAAGCGACCCGAGTGCCCATCGACCCACGAGTGCGTAAATGAAATGTGGCGCGTGGACACCACGGAGTGCTATTCAGCTAGGAGGAGCAGCGGTGAGAGGGCACCTCTCGTGGTTCTCCTGGCCAGAGCTGGAACCCGTTCCAGTAAGCCAGGTAGCCCAAGAATGGACACACGAGCACCACGTGCTCGCGCTCACCAGCAAATGGGTACGAACCGATGGACACCTAAGTGGACACAGAGGAATCACCTTCATCGGGTGGGTGTCGGGCGGGTGGGGGGAGGGGATGGGCATACACCTCCATTAGGAACGGGGTGGGTGCGCACCGACTGGGGGATGGGCGCACTTGAGGCTCTGACCCGAGGGGAGAGGCTGGGAGAGGGCAACGTACCCGACCTTAACATTGGTACCCCCACAATACGCTGGAACAACATCAGAGGTAAATGAATAAGAACACAGGGGGGAGGGGGGCACGGGCAACACATGTCACCTTAATACTTGGACTCCCATCATCTGCTTGAAAAGAGAGAGAAAAGAAAATGCAATCATAGAGATAAGAGACACTTTTTAAACATAATGAATCCGAAGAGA